>NC_044581.1:14650000-14652500 GCF_901933205.1 Camarhynchus parvulus | reverse complement strand
ACCTGCTCCACAATGGACCGTGAGAATTTTGTCTTTTGCATAACATGAGGAATTTGTCTCCTATATTAATTTTTCCCTTTTCCAATGCAGAAACTTCAGAGTCTTTGCAGTGCACAGGTGATGGCTTTATTCAGAAAAATGGTAGATTTTGCCTCTTTTCCTGGGTCTCAGAAAATCTACATTGTTGAGTAGCTTGTTACCGAATCAGGCACTTATTGTATGTACAGATTACATAAACAAGAAGGTCAATTTTGTTTCAAATCTATATGAATATGGTTCTGGGACTGAATTAACTACTGATTGAAAAGTTATACATTTTCAGCTAGCTAATCATATTTTATTTCACTGCATACAGACAGAAGTGCAATGAAATTAGCTGTTTGTTTGTACATTCTGGAAAATGTTTTAACTTCAAGACTATAGAAAAAAGGCAGGAAAAAATTAATATATGTTCAGGTGAGATTGCCAGGGTAAAAGTAAGCAGGTGATAGCTAATCACAGCTCAACAGACACTGAGTTGATTTCTTCTGATATTTGACCATGTTTTTCCTTTCCTCAAACTGTGCTCACCCTTCCTCCATCACAAATTTACAGTTTTTAAGCATGGCTTAGTGTATCATGGGATAAAAACAATCCCAGAGATCCATTGTTGCATTTGGTTATCCCGTACTGAAATACAAAATGCTTTGTCAAGCTTTTCGCACACCAACTAACTGATAAGAATACGCATAGAAACAGTACTAATTTTATGTAGAGAAGTTATTTTACATAATTTTGGTCAAAATACACATGACCACACCATATTTGTCTATGAGCGTTGAATTTTCTTCAAGACAAGTCCTTAGTATGTGTACTGAAAACATCCCATTAAACCAGAACTACTGTTTTTAAGGACAGCCAGAGCTGCAAAAGGGTATCCAGGATTATGAAACATTTGTCTGTGGGAGGGGGGAGGATAGTGGTACTTCCACAATGCCTTATTGTTCTATCATATCTAATCCTCAGTACTAGTGCCCATAATGATTCCCAACTGGTAGATGAACTACTTTGAACATCCCTGAAGCAGAATTGCTACCCACTAATGTATCAGCTAAATGTTAGAAGAATCCTAACTCCCCCATCTGTGTTTTACCTCCCCAGAGGGTAAATACATTGAGCAGTGATTCCCTTGCCTGGCACACACTTTCTAAACCTTACTGGCAATGGTTGTGATTTCCAGTCCAAGCAGCTTTGCAGTCAAAATCACCAGTTTTATGTGCTGCAGGGAACTAAACACCTACCTTATTAAAATACTACCCTCAAAACACACTGCAGTTATGTATTGCCACTGTAATTGTTACCAGTGTAGTGCTGATAATATTATGGATTACAGCTAATATCAGGCTATTGAATTAGTGTGTGACTACCTTTTATAGTCAACTTCAGGAAATTTATTGGAATTAGGATTTTTTATTTTTTCAGGAGCAAAGTCTGTAAAGAGTAACTGAAGACACACAGAACATTGTGGATATACTGGGCTTAAAGGGAAGAAACTAAAAAAAACCCAAAACCAAAACAAAGCAACCACCCCCAAAAACACCCCCAAAATATCAAAAAATATTCTGTTCTCTTCAGAACTAGACAGCTCTTCTGCACTCATATAAATACAGCTTATTCTCAACTTGTTATGCAGAAGTTGATAGGTCTAAGTGTACAGCTAAAGGCTGCTGGATAAGGCTTGAAGGGCAAATATCATATATTTCTGCTTTTCATTTCATTTGCAGTTTATCCACATCCTTCTACTTTTTCTCATTACAGACAACTTGCCTTTATTTTTCTTCTGTGTCCACTTGTCTAATTCTAGGAGAGTGTTATCACCAGCTGCACCCCGATGTTTATTAATAATACCTCAATAAAATAATAATAAAGTCTAATTGAGAATTGCTTTTATCAACTTTGCTATATTGCCATCTATCTGAAGTTCTCAACAGCAAAGATTTAAATGTTTCATTTTATTTTTAACTTTCCCTTTTCCACATTTCAGTAATGTCAGGCAAAGAGGTATGGTTTTACTATCTGAACGAATCATGGTGTAGAATAATTTATGACTTAGGCTTGGGCTTTCAGAAAAGCTATTTCAAATCTTCGCTTTGATTTGGTTGTATCAAAACTACTCAAAATAACAGCAGTGGTTTCTTGAAACTAGAATATGTTAACTGTTCCTCAATATTTTTGTACTAATGGGTTATGTTTATTTGCTAGGAAACTTTGCACAGCTCTCTGATCTTAATATACTGAAGAGGCCTGACCAGCTGCCACTGTTACACTGGGGTTTTAAATTTCTTGCCCCCAAAAAACTGAAAAAAAAAATTCCCACAAATACAAGACAGAGAGGCAAACATTTTGTTTAATCATCCATATATTAATTCAGAAGTTTGAAGGGACTCCAGTAACTTGGCACAAGTTTGTGTCTGCAGTTGTTGTTCACATAAAGATCCCACACTTCCCAATCACTATTCTT
>NC_044581.1:14645000-14647500 GCF_901933205.1 Camarhynchus parvulus | reverse complement strand
GAGAACAGCAGCACTTTTATAACAAGTCTGGGTCGAAAACGCCTGTTAATTAAACAAGCCGTGAGGAATGGCACTACACGCGGAATGTCCGTGACACATCAGCCTCTCAGACAGCAGCAGCTAACGGGGTGTCAGCGATTTTTGAGGGGATCGGGAGGAACGGGTGCGAGGGCCGCGCCTCGGGCAGGGCAGGGCAGGGCAGGCCCCGCGCTCGGGTTGCCGCGGTAACCGCCCGGCCCGGCGGGGTACGGGGCAGGCCCCGCTGGACCTCCCGTGCGATCCACGCGTGAAAGCCCCGCTCCGAGCACCCGGCATGTCTTACAGCTCCCAAACCCACCGAGCAGCCTGCTCTGCGGGCCCCGGGGAGAATGCCCGGCTCGCCCGGAGGTGGCGCAGGGCAGCCCGTGCCCGCTGCGCACCGGCCCGGGACAGGCGGGCAAACGCCCGGCTGGGCACCCCAACAGCAGCCCCTGGGCTGCACAGCCTGACAAACCCGCCTGGCACCCTCCTGAATGGGAAGGGAAGTAGCTCTTGGCACATGTTTGCCATAAACTTTGTCAGAATGTTTGACACGAGGCAGTTCCTTTGCTCCTAAGTGCCTTATATCTCCTTGCCTCCCCAGCCTGCTGCTTTGGGACTTAGAGAATGCTCTCCATAGCTATGCTTTTTGAGGCTAGCAAGTTTAGAAAAATTAAGATTTTAGGTTCTATCTTTAAATGAATTTTCTGTTATTGCAGTGCTTCACACATGTAAGTGTCTAGTTCAAAAGATACATCAATTGCATAGGAACAGTAGAAATCAGCGCTACTCTCTTAGACTTAAGTATTCCTTTTGGCCTTCCAACTTGTGTTGTGCTGCTACAAGCTCATAACCTCATCCTCTATGGTTGAAAAACTCGGTAGTTTTGGTTTATAATGGCAATATTAGTATCTAGAATGATGATATGCAATTCTTTGTTAAAAAATCACGCTTCATTTCATCAATAGAAATCAAGCTATACAAATCACTTCCTTTTGTATCATCTTCATTAGCTGAAAATCTCAAAGTTTGGTCCTGTAATCAGCTAAGCTTGGAAAAAGGCTAGAGGGGAAAGGCAGGGATTTAGTGCTTAAGTCACTTTGCTAGTCCTAAATCCTGGGACTAATCTGTGCCAACAGAGACTTCAGAATTGCTCCTAACTCTGGACTTCCCACCAAGAGTATCCCAACCACTTTGAAATAAATAGCAAAGTAAGGCACGTGCAGCAGTGCTTTTCATCTCAGCAGAATGAATGCCACACACTGGCTTCCAGGTTTGTCAGGAGACCCCAAATCAATGTGTTTAAACTTGTTCTTGGAAAACTAGGAAGACTGCAGAGAGAGGGAAGGTTCCAGCACAGCCAGTGCTACAAAAAATGCTGCATAAAACCAAGCAGTCCAAAGAGCAATTCGTGCCATGAGTCTTCAGCTTCCCTAAGCTGACTGGGAGATGCCTTTTCCCCTATGCCCTATTAATTAGATGTGAATTAGAAGCTCATAGTCTAGCTAGATGTTATCTTGCAAGGTATTTAAAGTACAAGCTGCAGCCTCCTGCCCACTGCTTGCCTCCATTACCAGTGGCTCCCTTCCTGGAACTGAGTTTCTAGGCATGAGAAGTCGCTGCCTTCTAAGGCACTGGCTTCAAAAGAGCTTTCTAATAGTTTATTAAAGCAGCTCTAAACCTTTTTTTTTCCTCCTCCATTTTGGTAAAATATTTATTCTTTCTTTAAAGAGCAGTTTGATAGATGTAATCATCTAAAGAATGTCCTGCCAGTTTTAAGTTAGTCACAGATACAGCTGTGCAGATCATGTTTCCTGTCAATACCAGAACCTTGTCAAGCCTCTCCTCTTACCAGTCATTCCCTCGTCAGCTGTGCCACATTCAGGCTTTCTTGTCTTTGTCTGCTAGCAACTTCCCAGGCCCTTTCCTTACTTATCTACTTATCAGACTGACATTTTTACTCTCCCCATTAGCTTCTTCCCTCTTGACTTCTGCAGCCATCTCCCGTGCAACCTACTTTCCACAGAAACCTGCCCAACTTGAACACAGGATTATCATCCTCACCTCTAAATCCTCTATAATGCTTACAAAAAACTAGGTAACTAGTGGATGAGCTAAAATGCAGAACATCACAAACTTTATGCAGTGCAGGATCTGGATAATGTTGTAGGAAGACACTCGAGTAAAGGTGGGTTCCTCTCATGTGCAGGAATAGTGACCTTGTGAATGCTACAGAAAAGATATAAAATTATAGCACCGGGTCTCTGGTCTTTAATGAAGTCAGTTTAACTCTAGAGATGGGAAGATTCTTCTGCACAGATGCTCTTATACCTACTGCTGCTGTTAAAATTAATAAAAATATTGCTGCTGATAACCATAGGGGAAGGGTTTCACTTTTATTTTAACTGTGAATTAAATTTCTGTCCTGCTTATATTATGTTTGGCTTTGAGACTTGACCTGTCAAACATCTTATTTTGTATA
>NC_044581.1:14617500-14640000 GCF_901933205.1 Camarhynchus parvulus | reverse complement strand
AACCCTGCTGAATACTTACAGTCTTTCAGCTCTGTCCTTCTGGTATCTTTTCCAGCCCTTTTTTTAACTACCTTCATACAGATACCATTGACCAGCACAAAAGTCACTGAGTGTATTTCTTCCCTGTAATTGCTTTGCATTGCCCCAAAATTTTGCACTTGCCAAATAATGTCCTGCTTTTCTCAACTTTTGGGTTCCTGTGCAGGTTTTAGAAGTCTTAATTTTCAGAGAAATTCACTATGGTAAAGAACAAGAAAAGAAAGGAGGAAACATGATTTAAATGAGCTTGTGTCTTCTACTTAATCTCCCAGAGAGATATTCAAAGTTTGAAAATGCAATCTCCAGATAAAGATGAAAGCTCCCATGTTGTGTCTCTGTAAACGAGAACACAACTGGCACTTAGCAAGTTGTCCTGTCTGCTGATGGGAGCAGCAGGGATGAATCTGGCCAGTCCACTTGCACTTCCCTTTCTGAAACCAGTAATAAAGTTTGAGAGGGGTTATTTTTAAAGCGGCTCTTACAGTGTTCCAGCTCACTACTGTCAGCTTCAGATCTCAAATGCAATTTGATTTATAATTACATTTTAAAAACTAGCATTAAAATAACATTAGAGGGGTCATAATCTGAACTTTTTAATAGTTAGGCACGTAGCATATATTTAGAAATGGATCTCCAACAGGATTCATCTGGAACATATTCTGACTGGAATTCCTTCCTTCAGCCATTTCAGTACTCTGCTGAAGCTGGTGTGCCAAGAGGCCATGGTGGAGCCCTGTATTTCAGCATTGCTTCAAATGGAAACCGACTGAGATACACTGCTGGACATTTGCTAGTCAAAGGCTTTTCTTGCATTACAGTCAGGCCCATGTTTGTAAACGCCAACAGGTGAGAAAGTGCTGAAGAATCTGGAATAAGCCCTCTGCACTGAAAAGACATGTTACATCCCTTGAAAAATCCATTGGCTCCGTTGCTTCTGAACCTCGAAGCCACTTTGATTTTCTTGTCCTCTGTGGCACAGAATGATTTGAGGGCATTCACCACTTTGAGTAGTTCCTAGAGGCCAAGTTCTGCTCATGCCAGCCAAAACACACGTGCAATGAAAAAGCAGCATTCCCAACAACTGTTCCTACCTGTCCTCCCAGCTGTGCAAACAACTCACACAGGCACTCAGGGAACCTGTGCCTGCACCTCCTGAACAAAGATGGGCTTCAGGTGGGGCACAGGCACCTTGCAAATTTTGCCTTGTTCTCCAAGTCCAACCTTCTGATAAGAAAACTTTAAAACTCTTCAACTCTACACTGGTACCTAACTACAACTTCAGAGGCAAAAGGCAGACAAGGAATTCAGTTTCTGAACACTAGTGCTGAAGTAAATGAGCTAGTAAAAAAAAAAAATAAGCCTGTGCCTTAAAACCAAGTTGAAATTTTATAGGCTTTTACTCCATAATTTGTACTTGAGCCTTCTGTTATTTTTAAACAAATCTAATTTCTTACAGCTGTGAAATTTACATTTTAAGAGTGTCTAGTGGCCATGTGCATTAATTACTTTATTGTAATATTTTAATGAGTTTGGGGTTCAACTCTGAAAGAATCCTTCTGAATCCCTGCTTCCCCACAGAATTACACCAGAACCTGATTCAATCACAACTTCACACACCCTGGTCCAAACCCTGATGGACTTGCACAATATTTTCAGTTGTCTTATGAAATCACTGAACTTTAAAACTGGCTCCAGATTTTAGGATTTCTCAT
Source organism: Camarhynchus parvulus (assembly GCF_901933205.1). Lineage (NCBI taxonomy): Eukaryota > Metazoa > Chordata > Aves > Passeriformes > Thraupidae > Camarhynchus > Camarhynchus parvulus. The sequence goes on along the minus strand of NC_044581.1, from coordinate 14,638,249 downwards.
CAAACTAGCATTTCCCTGGTTCAAGAGTAGAGCTAGGCTTTGAGGAAGTTTGTATTCAGAGCTGAACTTGCTGGCTGAGGCTCATCTCAATGAAAGGAGGTAGCAAAATGCAAAGTTCTGCTGTGACAGATAACATTTGGGCCAGTCTTGTTCAAAATGACACACAACGATGCAATTGCTTCCATCTCAGTATATTTGACATAAAAACATGCAGGGCTAAAAGATTAACCTCCCTAAGGAATATTTAAATTCACCAGGCCAGATTGAAATGCATTACTGGAAAATTTCCACCTTTGTAAGAAAACTGAAAAGTACTGCAGTATCCATATTCCTGCCACAGTATCCCCTTTATGGATTTTGGTGGTTTGTGTCATACTAAATTATTTCTTCTTCATCTATGCATGTGCATAAGCAGTGGTGGGACATCAGTAAAATGAACCTGTTTTTTCAGGCAGTTTTCCAGAAGGATTTAGTGCCTGTCCTTGCACTGCTGCAGGTGCAAGTGCTCATCTCAGGACTGAGGCAGAAACCTGCAGACCAACGAGGATCTCTGGAATTTGAACTGAAGAGATAAACCATCTTACAACATCCAGTGCACTTTAATTCTCTATGAATAAGCTAAAGATGCAAATCCATAACGCACTGAACAATGGGTTCAAGTACAAATACAGATAAATGCAGGGAAAGTGGGACTGACTGTGTTTAGCTGACTGTGATAACAGTAAGAGGTTCATCAGCTGTCAAGTGCCACCACACACGCTGCACCCACAGTCATGCTTGGAAATCTGACCACTTTTGTCCCCAACTCTCACCTCTCTTGGCTAGGGCAAATGCAGAATTGCAACTTCAGTGAACTACCCAGCTTTTTAAAAAGCATGTTTTTAAACCACTTACAATAAGAGCAACAGTTATTATTCAGTACATGCTTTTTATCAGATTGAAGATAAACTTTATTATAACTGGTGGAGATGGTATCAATGATTTGTGGTCTATGTGAATTCTGTAATGAGAAATGGTAATCTGTCTTGGGGCAAACAATATTGTTCTGTTTACTATGCAATTAGCAATATTAAGTCAAGATTCTATAACTGATAGCTGAAAATAGGGGTGGTAGGAAGAAACTGGAAGCACTGGGAGCTGTCACAGGACAATTATCTGAGGTCTATAAATTATTTACGGTACTTTAGCCTGACATTCCCTCTCATCCTCCAAAAATCTTCCTCAGTGCTCCAGAGATGCTTGCTGTAAAAGTACTGAGACTGTCAGCAGTTTGGGGCAAAGCCAGAATCTCTCCTTGTTGTGAATACTGAACATACAGTATAGTGCAGGAGCTTCATTTTCAGAAAAGCATCAATAAAATAACAAAAAATCCCTCCAAAAGAGAGTTTTACTTTGAAATAATGAACCCACAAGCATGACAAAAAGAGGGGAGACCTAACCTTCAGTTCCTGGCATATCTGATGAGAAATAAAGACAGAGTATTTCCCCTGCATTTGATCTCTTCTTTAATTTTATAAACTGAGTCCCACACCTTTGTGTGGCCAAAACCCTGAACTTCTTGTTTACTCTTAGATCAGCCTTAAGCTACCACCATATGGAGCTGGGAACACCACAGACAGAGCAGAAACAGCCCTTAACTAATGGTCAGAGTGAATTGTGTTGGGAGTCAAGTGGGGCCACTCTCAAGTGGCTGGTTAGGAAAAGGCCTGACCTTTTATACAGAGCTTCTGTATAAAACAATACATTTTTTACTTTACATTGTAAAGGACAGAACCATAAGTATGATCAGCCACAGAAATTTCACAGCCTTTTTCTAGTCTGTTCCTTGCTGTACACATGCAGTCCAGCCCTTTTGGCTCTGATTCTGCAGCAGTAAGAATTTTGAGATTACCTCAACAGGAACTTGGAGCTACAGCACAGAGCTTTCACAGCGAACAAGCAAGACCTATAAAGTGCTAAGGTCCTCCTTGCAAAACTGATCTTCAAGAAAAGAAAAAAAAATTAATCAGATGATCACATTCTTAAAGTAGCCAATTCCATTTGTACTCTATGGAAATGTGATGCTCCCCAGAGAGCTCCATTGCACCCAGCAGGCAAAAGCCACATTTAAGGCAGCATGACACAGCAGTGCTCTGGCAAGCAGGGTGCCACAAGGAAGGGGCTGCTTCTGACAGCCTCACAGCCCCTCTCTGTGCCCTTTTCCTTGAGGATCTGCGCCTTAAATTCCCATATACCACTGAATGACATCTGGCTGATCCAGAAGATTAGCAGCTTATTCCACCTTTGTTCTCTGCCTTCTTTTAGGACGAGCAATCAATGACACCACAGCAGGCAGAACCCTCCGGCACAAAAGCTAACAAAATTGTAGAATGCTTTAAGGAATGATGTAAAACTTAGCAGAGAGTTATGGAAGGGTATTCCCACACACAATCTCTGTATCAATTCCAATGCTATGTGGAAGGGCTCTCAAATTCACTTGACTTTCCTGAACAGAGCAAGGTAAAACCAGCAACAAATGACTGCAAGAGCAGCCTCTTTAAAACTGATAAAAGTACAAACAATTTAATCGAGTGTGCAGTAAATTTGAGGGTTTCCTTTGTGCAAAACAACACTGAATCAGAGCTTCACAGCAAAAATACAAACACATACTGTAAAAATAAATGGGAAAAAAAAAAGAGAGGAATATAAAACTTCACGTTTCTGTTTATAATATCTCAGTGATTGGCAGAAGTTGCTCATAAACTTCTACTTTACAAAAATCCACTCTTTGGAGGGAAAAACACTCAATAATTGGTATTTATAGGGCTTAATTTCTTTTTCTGAGGAGATCCTGGGTCGGGTCATTCTTCTTCTCTATTGTTCAAAATTTATTCCCAGATTAAGAACTTCTCCTATAAACAGGTATAATAATTTTCTCCAGAAGGCATTTTTTTTCCTTCCAGTAATTGGCCTACTTAAATGTTTTAATGGAACTACTGACATACAATAGCACAAAAGGTCCTCTGACCATAATATAAAGTGAGAGATGAGATTTCTAAAAACTTTTGTATGAAGGTGGTCTAGGATTGACAAAAACAGACAGCTATAAAACTATCTTTAAAGGTCATAAATTAGGTACTCTCTTAAATGTAATTCAATCATTCACTGTTATAGGAGCTTGATTCTATTAGTTGTCCTATGCATTTTACAAAACAGAACTCCATTAACATTATTCACTTATAGCTTCCCTCTATAAGTGGATATTCTGCTCAACAGGCTTTAAATAGATTTTTTTTTTCCCCTGAAATTGCTATTAAGCATACTTTTACTCAAAGGGCAAAGTAGGCATAGGATTATGCTTGTACTTCATGCAAAGGATACATTTTCAGCAATCAGAACCACATTCCTATGAAGTAAAAATACTCTATATAAGCCGATTGTTTCTATCCCTCCTAACCTTGCTCAATAAGGACTCTATTCTGATCTTTTGGGTTACACACAAGTTTTCTAATTTGGCTGAATAAAGGTATCTTGTTGGGCAGCTTCATGAGCATATTCTGTATCTTGAATTCTGACCTTGACATGTTCAAGGTGGATCTCAGTTATAAGGTGCTGCTCAGAGAAGGAAAAAATACTTCCATAAAAAAAAAAAAATCAGGATTTTTATTTTTACTTTCTTCAGTTAAGGAATACATTATAGAAGTCCTGCTTTTACATACCTGGCTTTAGAGAAACACTAAAATCACAAACCTTGCTAAAGTAACCACAATGCATATATAGCCACAAGATTTTTGGAGCAATTTGCCTAACCCGTTGTTACATTTCAGCCACAGAAACATCTACTGTAGATCATACACCTCTGATTTCATGTTGATTTTACAGTGAGTTGTATGCCCTCACCTCTAACAGGTTAGATGACTCCATCCTGCACATGCAGAGGGGCTCTGTGCTGGGCCAAACCTCAGATCCCACCGGCAGTCTCAAAGGATTTTAGCCACATGCTGCAATAATCTGACACACGAACAGGCTCTGACCCATTGAGGTGCTGGAGTTGCAACAGCACAATCTGTACATAAAATATGCATATACTGAGAGCCAAATCCTCTTTCAGCTGGTTACCATATTCTGTGTTCATGTCTTACTGCTTAAAGCAGGACACATGGCAGAAATACTACACTGTTGTTCTCATCGGCCACACCAATCCCAGATAATCAAGTCAGGGCTGACACTCTCAGAGGAAAGGGTTGAATTTTATCTGACCACCAAGCTTCAGCTTGCACTTGAGGTTCTAATTTTCTTCTGTTCTTAGCCCATTTCTGTCTTGCTCTGGCACACACTGCCCTAGTAAGTACATTTATTACCTCAGTAATTCCTCTGAGGGCTGTCTCACTTTCACTTTATATCTGGACTCGCATAAGCATCTCCCCATTTTACAGGGAAACATTTATTAGCCTCTGATAGGGGCTTCCTGTTCCACCCTGCAGAATCCCATTGCCTGCTACCCTTCAAAAGCAGGCTAACAAGTTGCACCCCCCAGGCAGCTCTCGCTCGCGGTGTTTGAGCTCTGGTCGTGCAGCACGACCATGGAGAAGGCATGGAGGGGCACAACCAGGCATCCCAGGTGATATTCCTGGACTGTTTGCAGGCTTTAATTCAGCAGGGCACACACAGAGTCAATATGGGGCCCTTACACCGTGGTACCTCTCACCAACCACCAGCACTGGGTGGTGACCCTGCAATTTCTAGGGCACCCCAGTCATACTCCTTGTTCATGCCCTTGGGACCAGCGCAGAAAAGATCTGTGAAAGTCTCCTTCACCCAAGGTTTCCTCAACTATGAGGTTGATCTTATTACTCTGGGACATTTGAACAGCAGAGGGTAAGCCTATTATATCATAAAAAACAGGGATTTCTGCTGTAATTCTTCCAGTTCACAGCTAATTATTGCACTTGAGAGCTGCTCATGGGATTTTTTTCCAGGTAGCTGTGGATCATCACTGCAGATTCCAGGTCCACCCTGCAAAAATCCTCAGTCTAACAACTATTTGGTGAAGTTGATCCTGTCCAAAAACTGTCCAGCATTCCACAGTTTTACACAGGAAACTTTGGCCATGATCCTCCCCAGTCACAGCACAGACATATCATCAGAGGAGGTAAAAAAGTATAATCTCTAGAAAATAAAATTGCATGGATTTACCCCAGCTGTAGGTCTGGGGACAAGAAAAAGATTTCAATGCACTGTCTGTTTTGCTGGAAACCATGTGAAGTCTCTCATCCACATCAGCCTGCTATTTTTTACTTCTATGGGAGCAGACAACATTCATATTCAGCTGCTCACTTATAAATAAAAAACATTTTTACATGGGTGGATTGGAGTGGCCTCTTTTTTCCCCCCTCTTTCGGTTCCCATTATTTTATATATTACACACATGTTCTGTCAGCGAAGCTCACTTTGTTATCTGAAACATCTGTGGTACCCTGCTGTGGAGAAGGCCAACACTGCTGCTGCTGTTGCTGCCTGTCTTTATTAGCCACTGATTTGCTGATGTCGTCCTCCGACGGCTCCAGTTGGCCTCCGCAGCGCCGGGGCTGCACGGCACAACTGAGGGGTTCTGTGACCTGCCAGAGGGGTCCTGCAGGTTCACAACATGGCAGTTACCCTCTCCAGGAGGGTGTGAAAACAAGGTTTCACATGGGAGTTCATGCAAGCACTGGTGTTTGTATTTCTAAAGAAACCTCAGTGAATTTATCTGCAATGCCATTGCAAGGAGGCGCGTCCTCATCAGAACCAAAGGAACTCCCACCTGAGGCTCTCATGAGATCTGGCTGTTGAGCAGCGAAAATGTTTTCTCTTTTCTTCTTTTTGGCCAAGTGAAAAGTTACCTGGATTGATCTCCTTTAGCCTTATTTTCAAGTGCATTTTACAGTTCTAGTCCTGACATACTGCTCAGTCCCATGAAACTCCCTGGGATCTACTGTTGCTGAAAAGATTATTACCTAAGGTATATAAGTATGGATTTCTTATGGAGTCAAAAAAAGATTTTAAAATATCAACTTAGATATGAAAATATGTATATGTTTCTTAAATAACATATTTATAGATAAGATGTTCAGGTCACCTGATAGGAAATTAAGCTATTTCTATGTATTTTATACATGTACTTTCAGCAAGCAATAGCACTTCAGTACAATCAGCTTAACCATTTCCCCTCTTAAAAATCAAAACCCTCTTATCTTCATATGGATTTCTTATGCAACAGATGAGGAGAATATACATTCCACAGAAGAATTTGAGAGATGATTGTTAAACCACAAAACTTAACAATAACATTTAGGGGAAGATGCAAGAACAACTCACGAAAACACTCACATGGACCAGATTTCCAGCTGATGGCATTGCTTCTGTGGGTCTACTGTTTTAAGAAACTGCTCTCTAATACAAAGCTAAGAATAAGAAGTTAAAGGCACTTCCTTTCCTTTTTAAAGAAATCTATTTATTGATGACATAAAAATCTGAGCTGAGTTCTGACTCCCACAGGTACACTCAAACCAGCTTTCTTGTAGATTTTTCAGATCTCTCAAGGACTGGGAGCCTGATACAGAGAATAATTATGGTATGGGAGCATCACGTGACTGCTGTCACAGATCTTTTACATGCAAGTCAGTGTGCATATGTGGCCAATTCAAGATTCCTGATTGAAGACTGATGTGGAGATAATTATAAATGAAAATAAAACACAGCTTTTGAAATAACACCCTGTTTTCTTTACAAAGCAATTGATCACCTAATCCCAGAAGGAAGGTTGAAAAGATACTATATAACAAAGTGCTAGTAGCAGGCAGCTTGCTATATATTTCAGGATCAAGACCATGATGACAAGGATAGAGAATCGAGAAAATAAATGCCACAAAGACATCTCACCCCTCCTCAAACCCCTTTTGCTTGAAGCATTACTTTATTTTAAATTTTGTTTGTTTATATTACACAGCTTTAGTGCCCCAAAACATCTAAACTCCATGCAGAAACAGGAAGGATATTTCCATATTTAAAATCTGAACCTCATTTCCTATCTCCTGAAAATAACTGAGATGTGATAGCACTGGTCTCCAAAATAATTTTCAGATTCCCCACTAACAACTTGGCATGCAGTAGAACAAGCTCCAGAACTGCTCCCTGGTCAGTTCATTGTGTTTAGCCAGAGCAGGAACTAATCACAGAGTCACAGGTTGTTCCCCCTGCCCCAAGCATGTCCCCAGAGGGAAAAATGGGATGGGATACTGTGGCTACTGCTGCCACTTGGCTGAGGATTGTCTAAAGAAGGCATTTCAAATCCTCTGGAGGCCAGGGAAGTCACAGGTGTTTTCCACTACCAGAGGAGTACAAAGTACCTGAGCAACAGCAAAGATCTGGCCTTAAAACTTGCAAGATAGCTCTTATTTGGAGGAAAGTGCAAGGAAGGAATAAAATTAATGTATACTCATGAACAAGTCCAAAACTTGGAAGATGAACTGAAAAGTCAATTATCTTTATAAATTTTCAAACTGCAAACACTTTAAATCAGGACAGTTTTTCACTCTCTCCAGATCCTTCTGCAGGACATATGTACAAGATAGAAAAAGACTTCACATAAAGAAATATGCTAACTTGAAGTGAAGATATTTATGGTTGTGGGGAAAAGAATAAAATTAGTGCAGTGTTATGTTGGAATGATAGTAATTTCTCTTTTACCGTTTGTGTATGTCACCATCTATTGTTACGCAGTCTTTTAACATTCATCTGAATATTTCATCCATGCAAAAATTAGTCCCGGCATCGTTTTTTCTGAATAATGTTTGGCGGGCATTGCTTCACAACTGCAAACAATCCTTTATTGCTATTGAGTGCTACAGTCAGGCTTGTTCCACACTGGAGGTTAGAATCTGATCCTAAGTCCATTAAATCACAGAGTCTTTTTAAAGTTTAATCTTGAGAGGATTTGAGTTATAAACAAAGGACACTATACATGGGGAAAGAAACAACAGAAAACTATGAACTTATGACATTAATGCAACCTCAAGTTCAAATTTTGTGTGTGATTTAGTAAGAAAATTCTGAGCTTTCAGCAGCAGCCTATACACCCTGGCATGTGGGCAAAGCTAAACGCAGCATTGATGATCATATCCAAAACACACATATGGATCCCATTTTACTATAGACGTGATTCTTCATGTGCAAAACATGTGTCTGACTGGTTTTCTTTGGCTTTTTAAGATGTGTTTCTTTTTCTCTGGTGGGGGCAGGGAGCAGAGAAGTAAATAAACAATTTGCATGGTCCTTGAATATACATTATCTATGAAGAGAACAGCCTGTGATTCAAGGACAGGTAAAAAGCCTGGACTTCAGCTAAAAGTATCAATTTCAGCAAACAGCCAAGTACCAACAGAGAGAAACTTAGTCCACTCTACTTCTTCTGCAACACACTAATCTATCCCACTCCATAATTGCTAGATAGGAAAGGGAAAAAGGGCTCCAGATGCTAATAACTTGGAAGTGGTAATTAGAGGAGTCCGCATTACTGCTGTGAGACTCCCATCTTCCCTTGATTACTGGAAAGAAATTTTTTTCCAGTGGGTCTCCTTCTCACTTCTAAAACAAGCAGCACTTCTGTGTTCCTTAGCCCCATCTCTGTCTCACTAAACACATCAACAGGAATTTGATTGGGCCCAGAAAACTTTCTTTATCTTCCTTAACATTGGAGGATGCTCTTTTTCCCATAGAAAATGTAGGAAAATATCCACAAGCTTATAAGGTGACCTAACAGGAAAGTACCACAAGCCCCAACTTTTAGCTATACAAGATAAAAATTGCCTTCTACAGCCCCAGCCTGAGTGTGACAGAGAACAAGAGAGTCTGCTTTCCTTGTTTCAAAGGGTAACAAATATCTTTAAAGGCTCCTTGAGCATTTATAATCTCTAGGATCACAGAGACAAAGTAAGTCTGGAAAGGGTCTGAACATCGCATGAGAAAGTAAAAGGAAAAATACACTTATCACAAAGAGGGAGTGCATTTGTATTATGATATTGAAATAGCACAAGGCTACAATGACAGGCTATAAATTTTTCTCTTGGACTGTAACCAATATTTTCCATTTCAAATAACAACAGTGTAAGAAAGAGTGACTCAGAATTAATAGGAATTACGGACATAAATTGGTAGGTACTTAGGTGAAAAAGAACCTCAAATTCAGCTGCTGTTAAAGGAGAAAAGGTTAACTAGCCCTGTGAGCAACCCTTGGACCCATTTATACTGCTGACAAAGTGACCAAAAAGGTATGCTTAGATTTTAACAATGGTGCCCATCTTTATAATTCTCAGATTCATAGTTCAGAATGTTACAGTGAATATTTTGGTGGTGAAAAGCATCTTGTTTCTATGCCTGAAATTTAACATTAAACATAACACTAAACCCAATCTATGTTACCAGGTAATAATAGCAGTGATAGTTCTACATGGTTCTGCAGTGATGAGAATTAAGTTACAGAAATTTCTCACTTCTACTTTTTCTGATTTGATATGTCATTTCATTAAACAACCATGAATTATTGAATATTAATAATTTTAAATCAGTGTTGTGCCTTAAGATACACACTTGCAGACTATTAGTATTTTTCTTAACCATTTTATTGCTGTAACTGGCTATTGAAACACTGGCTGCTTAGTTAAAAAGAATTGAAAATCCACCAACCAACCAAACCAGGACTGGGCTGCAAGAAGCCTGTTAGCCAAAGCCAATGTACATTAGCCAAGCTGGATCCACAAAAAGAAGAATTTTTCCTCTGTTTCAAGACTCAATCCTACATTTGGTTTGGTACATGTAAATCCACGTGGTTTTCTAACAGGTCCATCAAACTTGACAGATAAGTCTTAAAACTGAAACTAAACCTGGCCAGTCCTCTTTTTTCCCCCTATACAGACTTCTAAAAAGAGAAGGACTGCAAATATTGTAAAAAAAAAAATAAAATCAATGCAAAGTGGTTTAGCACAGGTGTTGCTGTTATTGTGCTACATTTGGAAAGCCCACACATTCAGCACACCTTCAATTCACACACCCAGCTGTGTGAGGTGGTGGGCTATTGTTAGTTTACAGGTTTGCAATAAAAAGCATGAAGTAATATTGGCAGGCTCAGGAGCTTTTTTTTTTCCTTATGATGTCTCCCTGCATCTATTTATCTAGTTCTCCTTGCTTTGTTTCTGCTTTTATATTCAGCATATTCAAAAAAGGGTCAGGAGAGGTTTTAAAGATGTAATGCCACGCTCAAGCCTTTTGAACACTAAGAGAAAACCTCAAAAGGTTCACGCATAAAGGAACAAAGATATAAGGATAGCTTTGAACCTAAGGGGCTCTCTCACTGCAAGCAAGTGCATTGCCAGCATGTCACAGGTGTACACCACATGAGCAAGTGAAAAAATAAAATGCCTTTGTGAAGGGGTGTGATGCTGACGGGTCCGAGTGCAGAATGCATTAATCCCAGGGTGAGCGCGTGCATCTGTTAGATATTTATGTAGTTCCTACTAGTAGTTTGTGCAGATATCTGAGCAGGTGAACGTCAACAGCTTTGAGACCATATGTTAAAGGGAGCCTGGGAGAGGGTAGGGGAAGGCCACCAGGCACTGTGTGTCTGACAGGAGGGCAGGCACCCCCAGCCTGAACATGGCCCTGGGTAGTCGGCACTCCGGGGCCAGCCTCAGGCTCCTGCTGCTGAGCTGGGGGACACCGGGGCAAACAACTGAGCCTTTCCCCTCCTTGAACAAGAGATACTAAATGTGACCACACCATGGCAATTTTCTTTCATCTCTAATTTTTTTTTTTTTTGTGGGGATTAAATAGATTTTTTTTATGTATTCAAAAAGTTTGTCTTGCAGAGCTGCATTAATAATTTTTAGATGTTACTTTAGTTTGTTGGAAGAAGACAGAGTGAAGATCTCCGTCTCCTGGTGGTTACAGGAACACACTACAGCAGGGAAGAGCCAAGCCCTGTTCCTTTGCCTAGTTCAGAAATCGTTTTATTTTTGTTTTTATATGTTAACTCTGAGACACTCGGGTTCAGGAATGACATGAGTCAGAACCTGAGTCATCCCATCTCCCAGAACAGTCTCCTGACCACCAGACTGCACTCCTGGTAGGTATATGTATAAGCATGATTGAACCCAACGTGTTTTCAAAAGAAAAAAATCTGTTTTAAGAAAAACAATGCACTTTCAAAAAGTGACATTTTGTCTATAATGTTTAGTTTCTCTACTAAATATCCTCAGCAAGGAACTGTGAGAATTCATTCATCTTTGAATGAATTTATAAAACATGCTGAGAGGTCTCTGGCTGAAACATATGAATTGTTTTTATGATTAGCACAGAGTATTAGAACCCAAAAATTGTCAGTTTAAACACCCCTTTAACCTAGACCCCTCAGTTTACTCCTACCATACATGACTTTTGGGAAATTAAAAGAGAACTGTTCTGATAATAAATGTCAATCTTCTAAAGGAGGTATGTTAGGAAAATTTTCCTTCAAATTAAAATTTTCTGTACAATTGAGAAAACAAATCTCTCAAATCCCCTCCACTTCAAACAGCCTAGAAACTACCTTGAACCTTCCATGGTTCAAGTTTCTCTCAAAGGTAAGGGAATCAAAAACTAGCTTGGGAGTCCTCCAAGACCCTTTTGCTAGAGGAGTAATTCCACCTTTGAAAATCTTGGTGCAATGAAGTGAATTCATCAAGAATTGCAATTTCATTTTTGATACAGACACACACAGAGCTGCAGAAATGTGCCTTCCTCACCCTTCTGAAGCATTACAGCTTCACTGAGAGCTTTGCAGGGAGGATCCACACACAGGACATGGGCTTGTAGTTTAGCATTGCCCAAACTCTGCTCCCAAACATTACTAGTCCACAGTAAACCCCATGAATCTCAACAGCTCCACTGAGACTGTTGCTAAGTGCTCCTGAAAATATCTAATCACACCTTCCCATCCTCTTGTACATCTACCTCTCACAATATCAGAACATACACTCTGTAGTAGCCCTTTTCAATTTATTTCCCACATACTTCCCTTGCCAAGAAGATATTGTTCATACCTCCTCCTTCACTGAGTAATTAACTTGCTCCAATCCTTGGAAATGAAACACTCACCCCTGCTTTTGCCCCAGCCCTCAACAAGCTCTCACAAGGCTCCTCTTGCAGCTCACCACCCCATGGAGTGAGGGAAGACACACCATAATTGCTCTGTGCTTGGCTCCTGAGAGGGAATCATCACTTGTCTTTTATTTCTCTGCTTTACTTTAATGAAGCACAGTTAATAAAGAGGGGTGTGAGTAAAGCTGGTGGTTTAGCAGACACCCACCACCCTTGGAGTGCCCCTCACTCCAGCATCTGGTCAAGAGTGGGCAAATCCCAGTCTTGCTCCACGGAAAGGACAACATCAGGAGCGACATCTCCACTGTGTATTAGAAAATATTAATTGAGATTTTTAATTTGGGGAGTTGGGCATTGCACAGCATCTGTAAAATATGCCCCAAACATTCTCAGGACTACGGCTCAAAGAGTTTGATTAAAATTGACTAAGACCAGTCTCTCATCCTTCTGTTTAAAAAATGAGAATTCATTTATGCAGTTTAATTCAAAGATTTATATATGATTAAAATTACTATAAGATGTCTAGCTTTTCTGCAATAAACTGCAATGGCCATCAAAATATTGATAGTCATTGGTAAATTACTTCTGGTGTTTAATCAATGTTATTTTTTTATCATCCAATTTCTTCTTCAAGTCAGCTTCTAACACTAAACTACATTTCATCAAGGTTGGTAAAATGTTTAGAAAGGAACAGATGTCAGAATATGGGGATTGCCAATAACACTGATGGAAGCCAGTAATTTCTTTCCTGTCCAAAGGCAAAAGAATGAAGAATAATCTAGACTGTATACAATAATACAAGATTTACTACAACATTAATGGCTATAAAAAGTAAAAGTATACAAAAGCTATCTCCATTTTTTTCAAGCCATCACTAAGGGCAGTGTTTTTCAATCTGAGACAATTTTTACAGGAAAATGAAAGGTCTAGGTATTCTTAAACCTTTAAATATCCACAAAATACAGATGAAGACACAGGCTAGCGTTAGTTGCTTCCAAATATACTTGTATATTAGTCTATTGTGCAAGTTAATAATTTTGCCAAATCTCAAAAAATGTGGATGCAATCTTTCCTTTAAGAAAGCGGCTCAGCTTGTTATTTACAGATTGTAACATTTACATAAGAGTTTGGTTTAACAAGAGATATAAATATAGATAAAACCCTTAGGACTTCATTCTTTAAACTGCCCTCTAAAAATCTGCCCTACAATTTGCACACTGAATTTTGTGCAGACTATTCTTGGAAGCCTTTTGTGAATTAGGGAGAACTGACTCGAAACAGGGGCTGGTTAATCACAATTTTGCAAATTGTACGTAGCAATCATCCTCACATTGTGAAATTCAGATCTATAAAATGCTGATGTTTTAAAGCTGAAAAATAAATAAGCTAAGTAGGAGTACTTTGCTAAGGAAGAAAAAAAAGAGTAGAAGACCCTTTGCAAAGAAATCCTTAAAAAAATAATAGAGTAAGAGAAGTGGCATCATAAATAAAGTGTATCTCCATTCCAGATCTCAACTGAAGCCCACCCTGGAAAAAATGTTACCAGCTGACTGTTCCTGCCCCAGTCTCACGTCAGCACTCACCTGAATATACAAAACTCCTGCATTTCCAAGAATAAACCTGTGGGAGTGTAGTACTTTAGAAAGCTCCTGTATGTTCACCTCCCACCTGGGCAGACCTCCAGTGGAGAACGGACTGGAGAAACTTCACCGTTCCCATGTCCATCACTGCCTGGCTGTGCCCCCAGGCAGAGCTGCTCTGACTGCACACCAGGACTGTCACTGCAGCTCCAACTGCAGCCACCCGGACACCACACGCTATGGTCCATGCTGAATGCAACACTCGACAATAATGGCTGGCAACTAAATGGTTTGAGGGAGAAGGCGCAGAATTTATGTGGAAAAGATGATGCCTCAAAGAAGACTTTTTGTTCTGCTTTAAGCTCCAGCTAATGTAATTTCAGCAGCAGCTGACTCAAAATTCTTCTTTTCCATGCAGGTTTGCAATTGCTAACACTTAGTATAAATTAATGTCTCTTTCTATTATTTTCCTTTATCTGTTACAAAAGGACCTTGACAAACTGACTGTTTTGAGTGTTCAAGATATGCTAAAATTCATGCAAACTGTTACCAGTATCATTTTAAGGACAAGACCTTTCCATTGGGGTTCAGCAGTGACACAGCATGTGTCAGTCACCTTCCTGCCATTCCAAGCCCCTTCACTATGGACACAAGTCACAAACAGTGGAAACTCTGTTTTCCTGATGTTGATCCTCCCCAAAGGTCAGGTTTCTTACCTCAAACATTCCAGCAGTTGCTTAGACTGCAGTTGAGGAATTTTGTGTAACATTGCTTCTAGAAAGCAAATATTTATGTTAGTAAATACCATTAAAGTATTACTGTTATACAGGTATTCTCATTAGCAAACTACTAAATAGGAGGAAGAGAATTTTAAACTAAATGGATAAAAACATACTATATTTGTGTATTAAACAAACTTAACTATCTTAGTTGACCATGCTAAGTGTTTTGTCAAACACGAAGTCCGGCTATTAACTATTTTTATGGGAATTAATGTTTTTAGAATTATTACAAATTCAGAATTCTTGCCTTTGCTACAGAAAACAGACAGATGCAGAAGGCCCTACAAATAAGCATTACCAGGATTTCATAAAAGTAGTGGTCAGGGAAAAAAAGAAAAAGGAAAACAAAGGACCCACAGGAACCTTATAGGGGGATGAAATAAGGAAATTCCTCTTGAATGGGAGAGCCTTACATTCATGCCTGGCTCTGAAAAGGTAGTTCAGGGATTTAGCTTCACACATGATAAGTGAATGTCCTGAACATCAGACTCAGTTATTCTGGTAGAGCACATTTATTCACCCACTCCTGCTGGAGTTACCCTTTTGTTGTCCTTTTCCCTTTTTAATTGAAGAAAGCATTCAGCCTACAATTTCATCATTGCATCTGAGAGTCAAAAGGAAAAGAGTTCAGGAATCTCAAAGCACATGTTATTTATTCAAACAGAACAGCTTTAGCAATTTTGGCCAATGAAAAAACTTTTTAATAGATGGAATTGGTAAAGGATGAAAAGAAAACTCTTTCCTTTTAGTTCCATCCCACTACTCAGATTGGAACCAAGATCTACAGAGGTAGAGCTGAGCACCTCCTTTGTTTCCTCTGCTTGTCACTTTTGAGGCCAAGACTACATCAGGAAAAGCTCATATGTCACTCATTAATTCAAAATAAACCTATTTTTAAGGCCCTACCTGATGATGTCTCTTGTGATAAGGGACCATGGGACACTCAAAGCGATGAAGGGCTGTAAGTGGGAAGGAGTCTTTCAGGGACAGGATCTCGATAATGAAAGCTCCCATAAAAACTTTGGAAGATTCTTGTTTGCTATTTTGAAGACAACCTGCCTGTGAGTTCAGATGTACTCATCCAGACTTTCAAACACACATTTCAGTGTGATCTGAGTTTAAATGTAAGATGGTAAATGAGCTATTCATCATCACACCGAATCATCTTAAATATCACCTGAGCCATTTCACTTATTTGAGAAATGTTGGCAGCTCTGAAGTTGAAAATACTGTGTATTTCAGAGGCAAAATGCCCAAGACTGGATTTTTTAATTTAACATAATGAAGGCAAAAAAGTGATTTATTCCTTGTTTGTTACATCCAGTTATGCTGATAATTAGGCAAATGCTTTGCCTTTATATTCTTGTTACCTTCCTGAGTATTTCTACTGAAGGATTTGACTCTTCCTGCAGCCCAGCTTTTATTCATGATCTGAAAGCATTGTATTTTCTATTTGTTATTGTTTTTAGGCAAAGATTATTTCGGAAACATAATTTTAGTATGGATTCAAAGTTCAGAGCTCTTTAAAAAAATAATTATGTGTCTTAGAAGCCACCCGTGACTCCAGCAGCAGGTGATTCACAGTCCCAGTGCCCTGGGGTTGTGAGCAGCAGCCAGCTCAGGTAGGGCACAGGGCAGGTGCTCACACACAGAGCAGCCCAGCAGTGTTTGATTCTGTGTGTTGACTCAGACATTAGGATGTTTACTGTCTGCATCCCACTCCTTCCCTCCCTGAAAAGCTCTGCAAAACCAAACCAGCTCACAACATGTCAGCCTTCTGATGGCTACATCAAGCTCTGTCTCTCAGCATTTCTCTACTGCTTGGCAAGATTTGACCTCGTGGCTCTAACAAATCACACCAACTGCCTGGACAGCACAAGCAGACATTCCTTCACACAAGCCCAGAGGCTTTCAGGGCAACATGAGGCCCCTGCTTCAGAAAACTGAAGGCAGTTGCTTAGGAGCAGAGTAGAATGTTGCTTTACAGTCCACTATAATTTTATTTTTGTTACTACTACTACTTAACAGGAGTACTTTGGAATAACTATAGTTGTCTGCTCAAAGCCAAACTCTTGCCAGGTGCTGCTGCTCACAGTCCAATCTGAGAACAGCAGAACTTCCTGATGCTGCCTCTGAAGGGATGCAGACCTTGATTCCATGAGCCAGACAGACACAAGAGATACTACTAATTAAAAACAAAATATTCAACTCCTAAAAAAACCCTGAAACTCTACGAATCATCATCAGGGTACTTTAAATTATCCCATAACTCCCATGAGCGAAAAAGCTTGAAAATGTCTCCCTTTGGAGAGAGCTGTAAGTATTTTTTTGGCTACCTCCACCCAGGAAAGAGATCCTACCCTTAAAGTTTTAGAACACTATAAGAAGATCCAGAGGAATTAGCCTCATCAAGCCATTTAGAAAAGTTTAAGGAAAGTGACCATAGGAATAACACCTTCTCTCAAAACCAATGAATATCACTTAAGATGTGATCATGACCTTCAAATTTTAAAAAGCATTAACACTTTAAAATAATATAAATTATATAGACAATATAGGGAAGTGTAATGAGAGTCACCAAATCTGTTTTATCCTCTGTGTTTCTCATAGCCCAGTGTCTCTGGCCTCACTGCACTTGTGGATTTGAAGTCATCTCCTGCCTTGGACCAACCTGGAGCTGGTCACCAGCTGCAGCTGTGCCTGGGGTCATTTTAAGTTTGTTTTGAATAACTTCCCCTGTTTACCAATATTTTTAAGTTCAAATCTAAAATCTCTGCAGCTAGAAATGTACAACATGCAATGTGCCCAGCATAAGAAAATTTGAACAGACACTCACAATTTTCTTGGTTCCCTGTTAGGGGAACAAGAAAGATCCACATTACATTCATTATCTGTCCTTAAGTGTTTTTTGTCAAATTTTGACTCTGCCACCATTCTTCGGTGACAGACATTAGGTATGACATTTTCTGACACAATGTCAATAGTGACATCAGTAATATTTGACACAAGGCACATTGGAGTTATTTGACACAGACAATTGGATAGCTCAGGGCACTGGAGATCCAATGCATAAAGAGTTATACCTCCAAGTCACCAGTGAATATCCAGCCCAATGCTTTCTAGCTGCTACCAAATGATGGCTCCTCAGAGTCTTATAGAGGAGGAGTTTGGGTCTATTGAACAGATGTCCAGAAAACAAAATTCAGCACAATAAATTACATTAATCTGTGCCCTATGTTGAAACACCATGGAATGAATAGTCAGTGACAAAGCTATTCTTCTACTGCTATCTGTAATTCCTTTTAAAAACGGTTGAATCCCAAAGGAGACATGGGAGGATCAAATGAGTCAGAGAGCACTACAGCTCCAGTCTCCT
The DNA here is from genome assembly GCF_901933205.1 of Camarhynchus parvulus. Lineage (NCBI taxonomy): Eukaryota > Metazoa > Chordata > Aves > Passeriformes > Thraupidae > Camarhynchus > Camarhynchus parvulus. The sequence goes on along the minus strand of NC_044581.1, from coordinate 14,620,361 downwards.
GAATAAGATTTCTGTCTCAACAGCTTTCAGTCCCATGGCTTTCATTAACAGTTAAATACACTTAGGGGAAAATACAAATGTGAAATCTTACTTTCAATGATGTGTTTTCCAAATATTTCACAATTGGCTAATATACGGGACTCACAAATGCTGAACAGAAGCAAAATGAATTACAGATATGATCACTCTAGAATTTCCTAGAGTGCCACAGTCCTGATTAAACAAAGCACTTCTACCTAGATCCAATACAGCACTCATGTAAGACCAGAGTCTTGCAATATTTATTATGCATCTGGCTGAGCTCCCAAATCCTGCATTCAGCCCTGAGGTCCATTACTCACACCCTGGAAGCTCTGGACATGAGCAGAAGGAGGTGTTGGTCCTGGGCACATATGGAACCACCTGGGCTTACAAGGACAGTCACCTGCCCAAGGCACCTGGGTGCTTGGAGAATTTCATAGCTCTAAGGCAAAGATTTAGAAATCTAAGTTCCAGTGAGACATCTTAGAGTGCATGAATCCTCTTTTGAAGCAGATGTTTTACATTTTTGTCTTACTCTAAGGTTATGCTTGTGTTCAAGCACCTTTAGCACATGCAACTTCATGGGAACAGGACTTCTTCAATGAGCAGAGTAATGTTTTTTCAGAGTCCAGTGTTAAGTGCTTTACTTATAGACCTCTTTTTTTTTTTTTTAATAAGTACAACTGCCAAGTCAGAATTAATTAATGAAGAAAATGCTCTCCTTTTTTTTCTCTATTTTATAGGAAAATGTGATTCACATTAGCTTATCTACAACAGGAAGCCATCTATATGACCATACAACTGCAGAATGATGTTTAGTCAGTAGCTAGAACCAAAGCTGGGCTACTAACATATTCCCTAGAAGTTTATTTATTTTAAATAAAGCTATTTTTACATCTAGACTCCTCCACTGTTCTGCAAATGGGGGCTTCCCTAAAAAAAAAAAAAGCCATCATATCTGATAAAATCAAAATACATTAAGCATATTCACTGTCCCTTAAGGAATTATCCCCCATTTTTACATATCAGAGAAAAAGAGGCAAAGCACATTTTGTTAATCTTTTTTTGGACCCTATATTATATTGTAACGTCTCAAAAATGCTGATTTTTTTTTAAGTATAAGAACAATATGTATTTCACTGCAACAAAAAGGGTTTCTGTAGCAAACTATTGGGCTGAGCCACTAAGAAAAGTTACAGTACACCACTCTCAGGAAAGATAAATTTGCATGTGACCTCACAGAAAGCATGCCCCAAGGCACTGCCACCTCCCTCTCCGAGTCAGGAGGGCCGTGCTTTCACACATGGGCAAAAACATCTGCTGCTTTCCCAGCCTCTGTCCACAGTGCCAGAGCAAGCAGTCCATTGGCAATCCAGGGTTCTCACCGGCCTTGGTGTGCAAAATTCCCCCTTGGCAAAGCACAGAAATTGCTGAGCAGCAACACAGCCTATTTCTCTGACGTTATTTACAACAGCAGGTATGGGTCAAGTCTCATTTTGCCAAAAGCTTTACATCACAAGACACATCACATTCTCCTTGGTCCAGATTTTTGGAGAAGCACTGCTCTAGGCACTGCCTGATGATCACACCTCTGCTCATCTGTCTTTATCCAAAAAAGAGCCACTCTTTTCTCAGTGGTGGACACCTGCCCTTTCCACAGCTCTAAATGATCTTTCCTTTCCCTGGTGAGCAGCATTAGAGCCTCACTGCTGGCTTGGAACATTCACATGGTCACATACCATTTTACATCCCAACCATTCACTCCTGCAGCAATTTAATGGTAAAATATAAAAGGAAACTCACCAGTCACTGCAACCTGAGAGTGAATTCATATAAATTTTCAGTGTGGAATTTGTCTGTGGCATCAACTGAGACTGCACATTTTCCTCAGCTCTGTGGTGCTGATTTTAAGGTCAGAATTTAGAGCTTTGCCAGTCACGGCCTTGCAAATCACAGCTTTACAAATCCCATGGCAGAGAATACTACAGATGGGCTGTAATCCAACCCCAGCATGCACTTTTAAGTTTTGTAAAAAGCTAAATCTTAGAGAGAGGATTTGATGAAATTTGGGCTTTTAACAGGCTGAACAAGAGCCCTGAAGCTACACTGCTCTGAACTTCAGTTGGGATGCTTTTACAATTCAGATTTTCAAAGTCCAGAGTCACTCCGTGACTTTGTTTGGCTGCTCAGCCCTTTTCTCACCCATGTGCCTCTCCTGGGCACCCTCATTTCCAAGGCCTGTGCCAGTGGCACGAGCACACAGGGAGGCCACAGACTAAAAAGGCAGGTGTGACTGACACAATAAACTGTAATCGCTTCTTCAAAACTGTTAAAGAATTTTTAATTCATAGATCACTTGCCCAATAGCCTGCAATGGCTCCTCTGGAGCCATTATGATCTATCAGGTCACTGTAGTGCCATACATGCACATTAAGGAGGCATGCAAAAATCATTAAGAAATTGGTGATGACAAAAATTACTCTGCAGGCTTGGTAAAGATCATTTTTCTTTTTCACTGAAACATTATAACACTCATTTAGCTGGCAGAAAATTCTACTTGGTAGAGCCCTCCAGAAAAGAAAGTTCACTATATACATTCAACTCTAACACTTCTTCAGGTCAGATTTATCAATGAGGTTTACAAAGAACAGAGTTTTCATCCTCAAATAGTGCAGTGAAAAGTCATTAGCAATATACTTCAAGTAAGTTACTACTCAAAAGTAAGTGTGGATCTCTCTTTTACCACTTTTTGATTTAGCTAACATTGTATTTTAGCTAGCATCTAAACAAGCCCTCTACAAAAATGAGATAAAGATTCACCCCAGACAGAATTTGCAGAG
>NC_044581.1:14575000-14615000 GCF_901933205.1 Camarhynchus parvulus | reverse complement strand
AGTGAGGAAGCAAGAGCACAGTCCCACTTGTCTATTTTAGACCCTCTCAGAGCACTTTTCCCACACCACTCTCACAGCCCAGAGGGCCCCACTGGAACAAAGAGGGCTTGCTGCACACTGCAGCAGCCTGACAGACTCTCTGGAGATCTGAACAGCTCAGAAAATATGTTTGAAATATTTCAATTAAGGTGATTTTGTTTCTAAGTTAAGCAGATGTCAACAATCTTTTAAAAAGAATTGTTCTCAAAAGGGAAGAAATAGAAGTGTTATTTCCAGAGAGACAGATTATACGGCATAGAGAGTTTGTACAAAAAGTTAGTCTCATATACTAACATGTATTAAAAAAAACAGACACAAACTCATTAAAAGTCAGTACTACCTTAATTAGTAAATAAATTGATATTTTTAGCATCAGTGCCAAGGTTGGAGGGTCAGTGTCTTGAAATAAAGTATTCGGGTGATCTGGGAAAATTTGCATTGACAATGCCTGTCAATAAAGAAGACCTTTGATCCATAAAGCTGAGAAATCCTGCAAGTCTTAACACATTGTATTACAATAATAAATAATATAAATTTAAATGTACACATAAACAGGAGAGTACAGAAATGTATTCAAAAAATTGCCTTCAATCTCCTTTTCTTTTACTTTTCTGACACAAGTTTTACTCAAATTCAAGCACTGCCTGCTGCTGAACTTGATGTAGTAAACAAAGCTGCAAGGTTTCACACAGTCCTGCCATGTTACTGAAAGCACAGTAGAACAGAGTTAGACAAGCACAAATCAGTGTTGCAGGGCTGTGACTCCTTCATAAACAGAAGCCAAACTGTGGCAGTTTTCAAATAAGAGAAAAGACTTGCTAAAAGCTTCAAGATGTTGAGAAGAATGTGCCCTACAATGCCAACTTACTGCAATGAACCTAGCTCAGTAACTAGACTGTGGGCTTCTTTGTGTCTCATACTCTGAATGCAGTAAAAAGACCTCTGTGCCTCCTGCCACAGGGGAGGGAGTCTGAAGAGGACTGAAAACTGACAGCTCTGAAAAATAATAAAGCAACAAGTAGAGGCAGACATGGTGATTCTCAGGAAAGACTGATATGAAAGAGCCAGAGCTGCTAAACTCATTAGCATAGGTAAATCTGTTAAAAATGAAACTTTCAGCTGACAATTTGATTTCAACCCAAAACAGGCCAAAACTGACATTGCAATGTGAAAACGTTTACCTTAGGAAAGTCAAAACACTGTTCTTAAATTCTGTCATTTATGTTTTAGTGTGCTCTATTACAATATACCCTAACCAACTGAAATCATCAGATGTAAACCAGGCATTTCAACTCGATCAAAACATTTGCATACCCACCCCTGCAAACTTCAGAAAATATATTTTATGTTGGAAACCATCTCAATCAAATTTAAAAGTTTTCAAGACAAAACATATTCTTAAGTGCTTGTTTCTGTGAGGCTGTGGGTGGTGATGTGTCCCCACAAAAGGAAAGAACGATTTTGAGGAACGAACACAAGCAGCATCAAGGGCTGGATGGTTCAGGTGGAGGGTGGGGCATGAGGAGTAGCTCTGAAGGAGCCTGGACCATCCAACACCCTGCAGCTGAGCTCCCCAAAAGAAAAGGAATCCCTCACTTGGAGTTCTTGAGGCTCTTGCTCAGCTGGGAAATCTCCTCTGACCCTTGTTGTCAGCACGAGGATCAGTGCCCATCAGTCCCTGTGGGACTCTGCTGTGGGTTCCCCTCTGCCAGCCTCATCCTCTGCAAACCACTCACCCAGAGCTGCTACTGGGACAGTTTCTGCCAATATGACCAAGATTAGAACAATTCTTCTCCTGCCTAGCTAGTGGAGAGGAGCAGGCTCCAGCTGTGAGAATTTTCAACACCTTATATTATACACCCAATGTGTAAATTGTGGCCTGCCTGGCCCACTCCCTTTCTTCTGTCTGTACCCTTCCAGAAAATTTCAGTTTTTTAATTGGAAATCAGGAAGCTGTTTTAGTTTTGTTTCTATATTCTTTAGAAATGCAAAAGCTGTCTAAAAATACTTTTAGGGTAAATTTTTTGGGGAAAATAAAAAGGAAAAGCGAGAAGACAGCTTGTGTAACAAATGCGTGTCCCATTAGCAACCAACAGCAATTTTAAAAAAATTACTAGCTCTTGCATTTTTCCATTGGTACTTTCTCTTTTCAAAATTTCTTCACTATGTACAATCAGGGGTATAAAAAAACAGACCTTGCCAACTGTTCATGAACTTATGCAAAGGATATGGGTGAAAAAAATCTATTCAGTGAAAAAATATAAATATTAGAATGTGCATTTCATATACATTTATTTCTAATGCATATTTTATTAGGATATTTCAATTATTTCTAAATACCAAACCAATTAGTCCCTACTCCAAAGAGAGACTTGATCACATTTTTTGTTTTAAAATCATATTTGAGTTCTAATATTTAAGCCAACCCAAGTCTGGAAGCAATAGAGCACTTGTGGAAAATGTGTATATATTTTCTTTAGCTAAAGTCACAGCACAGTTTTTCCTTTTTCCATCATTATTAGTATAAAAAGATTAATACAAACAAAACAAAAAAAAAAAGAAAGAAATTTCACTCCTACTTTCGTATTTCTTTAGATCTTAACCTGACATTAATGAGGAAATACACACTAGGATGATGATCACACTGTAGGATAAAATGGCTCATATACTGTGTTGATAAGTTAAGATGAAAGAAATCCAGAACAAAGACACAACAGTATTGCAGAGATATGTTTAGATTCCAAAATATTTGTATCAGTCAAAGATAGATACACCCAAGACAAAAAAAAACCCCAACTGATAAATAGAAACATCCACTTTTTCCCCACTTGACTGTATAATAAAGATCCTGTTTATTTTAAAGTGTTGCTCCATCACTTTGCCTGGCTGCCACATACAATACACAGATGCAGAATATACATATTTTCCATCTGATCTCTGATGCCTTTGCTCCCATTGAATATCAGTGCCAACCCTACACAAGCATTTGAGGGTAGGATTTACATTACAGGAGACAAAGGAGATGCTCAAATGGGAACAGTGCTGGCATTGAAATCCTGACCCTGGTGATCTAAGGCTGCAGTTAAGACCCCTATGAGTAACATCTCTGACGCAATTCTTCCCAAATCTCAGAACAAAACATTACAGTTTGCACTGGGCTGGACTATAGTAGAGAAGTTTACAGGAACCATAGCTGCAAAATCCAAAAATCCTACCTGAAAGGCACTTTACAGGATCCAAACCATCCTTACTTTAATTACTCATGTGATGGCACATTTCTTCATGTCTATTCTGCTGGGTACTACCCTCATTTCAGTAGGAGTCATACACCAACAGCATCTCCTTTTTTTTTTCTTCTTCCCAGACCAATTGGCTTATTTACCTAAGACATCATGACACTTTATTCCATCACAACATGGCACTGTTCCCCCAAAGTGGGGTCGCTCATTAGATGTATCATTCTGAAACGTGAATATTAATGCCCAGAAGAGATGAACCATAAGCATCACAGATGGACAAGGAGGGATTAGACAGAAATTGGTAACAGGATTGATAACAATTCACAAGTACATCAGGCACGATGACACATTACCTTGATCGACAGGAACTACTATTCCCAATTTGTGCTTCCACAAGCACCTGCAATTCCCTCACAGTCCAGATTCATAATAAACATTTTAAGACTGGTATTTTTGCTAATGGCATCAACCTGATGCCAAGCACAAGCCAAGAGGAAAACCACTTGCAAGGAATGGAAAAGATAAAGGAAGTGCAGAAGGCACAGTGGATGAATGCTGCAGCAGTCAACCAAGTACACTTAAGAGAAAAGAGAAGGTTGTAATCCAAAAGAGAATTTAACAACAATAAAATATGATGTGATCTATTTAAAGAATGAATGCAGAACTTCACCAAGCAGGTTATAATAAATGCTAGGTGATCAGGTATTTTATATATATATATATAATCTTGTGTTTAACAACATTTTAATTGCAGCTGCAATTGTTTAAAAGTGCTGCCCAGCAACCCCAGTAGGAGACGGGCATTGCATGTAAAGACACATTCAGGGAAAAATTAAAACACCTCACACATGGATACTTTTTGTCTCAATGAGTGGAAAAAGTCATTTACCTAGGACAGTAAATAAATGTGAAATATATCAACCCCACTGACTCTCCTTCTCTTCTCCAGTTAATCTTTTTTTTCAAAACCAACTGTCTAATGATATTATCTCATCATTTTACACCTACTTGTTTTGGTGGTGGGCAAAGGACACAAGTGGTTACTCTTCATCATTCATAAAAATTTTGATTGAGAATAATTTAAGAGTTGCCTCTTAGAGTTTCTTCTGCTAAAGATAGGTACACATGGTACTTCACTGAAATAGTCAAGCTAGATCTAAATTAGGAAAAATTAGTACAGATAGAACACAAGGTTAACACTGCTTTATTCCCTTCACTACACAATATAAACCAGGTATTTCTGCCTAATATATTCTGTGCCTGACAAACTTCTTTAAAACTGAGCTAATTTTTGCTCTTAAGGATGCAAACTGAAATTATTTTACAAAAAAAAACAGCCTAAATTCTTCCTCCTTATTGACTAATGCTAGTTTTATGAATTTACTTGTTAACACAGCACAAGAATTTACATCTTCATTCACTTAGTTTGAGTTGTTTATATGTGCTTTCAGGAGATGCACATCTCTGCCTTCCCATTCTAAAGCCAGGCCTGGCTCCAGCAGGGCAGTTGAGGCACACAGACCTAAGAACGACCTTCTGAACCAGGTTCTGAACATGCCAGCTCCTTCCTGTTAACTTGAATTCCATAAGTAATCTTAGATGGGTGAATTGTGTCATGAAAATAGGAACCTCTTCATTAGCTGTTTTTTAAAAGCAATGTAATTCTTATCCTGCCTCTAATTGCTTTATATTAAATATTCACTAGAAAAACATGGAAAATTTGCATATACTTCATAGTAACTATTCCTTTTGTTCTAAAGACAAAATTACTATTTGCTTGGCTAATTTTTTTTTTCCCAAATGAGAAATTGCAACCTGACTTGGGCACAGTGGTTACAATCCTTCTCCTAGTGAATCTCCTACTGCACAACACTTCTGACTGTGCCTCTTCCCCAACAGGACCTGACTTGGACAGTCAAGCTCTCAAGGAGAGTTTCTCTCAAGGAAAAGGGTTCAACAGAAATTTCAGCTGGAGCTACAAGAAAAGCCATCAAATGGTAAAGCAGAAGAGCCATAAATTTCATCCTGGAAGGATCTTCTCCCCCTTATCTCAATACAGACAATTTGAGAGAAAGGAAGGTAAAGAATGGAAGCTTTCAAGAACAACCCATCATCCAGGATAGATGATAAAATCTGCATGCAACCCTGAGGAAACAGGGTACAAAGTTCAGTCCTGTGTTTGTATTTCTAAAGAGCGTAAAATATCAAATATCCCTCTTGAAGAATAATTCTCCCTCTAGTCTCTTACACATTGTTGTGTAACTATACAATAAATATTATCCTGCTCACATGCTTCTGTTTACTTAGTATACATTACATTTGATGCTATCTGGCAGCATAAGTTTTAGTTCTGTCATTTTAAAATATTAATAGTTGTCAATCAAAATAGAAAGTGCATAATAAAAATGTTCTAGAAACTAATAACCCTATATTTCTACACCATCAGCTTGGAGCTAAGCATTGCTAAAAATGAGATTAATTATATGTTTGCAGAAGCCCAATACAATCAGACAGTCCTCTAAACAACATCCTCCTAGAAATGAACACAGACTAGATACATAATCGTATATATAGTGTGTATATATTAGGCAATACATGCAGCACTAAATTAATAGCATTATTTTCATTTGGCCCAGTCTTAAAAACCCTCACAATCTGCCCAGTGACAGTGTTAGGTAGAGGATGAGACAAAATGGCATGGTCAATACCAAAGTAATTTATGGAGATTTTCTGCAAATATTTGGAAGCCTGGAAGCACCAAGGAGATGCACACAGGACAGGTCCCTGAAGTTATGACCAACATATCATGGTAAACTGTTCAATTTAAGATAGAGGGTCAAAAAAATATCCTTTGAATTATGTCTGTCAAACTTTAGTGGGAACTCCACTGCTTGGGACATTTAAACCTGCTCTGGACAAAGTATCAGCAAGTACCCTGTAGGGAACAATCCTGTAATGTCAAGAAGATGGACTAGATGTACAACAGGACTTTTGCTGCTCCATTTTTTATTACTCCAATCCATCACCCTTGCTGAGGTGAAGTTTTATGCAGACCTTTAAAATTATGACCATTTGAAAATTATGTCTGTGTCTGTATAATATATACACCCATATGGATGTAAGGTCTGGCTTTTAAAAACTCCAAGTAGAAAAACATATTTTGCTCCTAATTTGCCCATTCTATAGCTGTAACTATGCAATAATCTGGCAAATACAGATAGAAATTTTCAATTATGGTCGTGGGAACACACAATTTACAGGCATGATTGTGACATGTAAATTTCCAACTTAGGCATGCAGGAATTTAAATATGTGGGCTGTGAACAAGATAGTAGTATTGGTCTGTGATATGGTTATGCCACAAAACCAGGATCAGACTCTGAGCTTTGCCCCAAAATAGAAAATCAGAAATCCTGCAAGGCAGACAAACTGATGTTGAGGCTTACAAAAGAAGCTAAGGAGAAGTCCCACAAGGAGCTCTAAACCAGATTATTTTTATCAAGGATTCTCAGGGAAAAAGTGAAATATTTTGTTTGGCTTCCTTCTGCCCAAGCCACTGTGGTCCTCCTGATACTTCTTTGCACCCCACTTTTGCAGAGAAGCTGGAACTCCCCATCACTCTTCTTAAACCCTGAAGGCCACTGAGGGGTTTGTACTGAAAAAATATTAACATTTAGGAATCTCTCCAAGCAATGGCTGCAGAAAACACCTCTGTTCCCAGGCAGAGGGTGGCAGAACCCTCTGTGGATAAGCAAGGTGTGTTGTAGGAGAGGTTAAAGGGTTCACTTTGCCCATGCACGTTCATTGTCATTTCTGTTATTCCAGAGTGGAAATCTTCTTACTGACTAAGGCAATCACCCCTGTATGAGTGCCATCTCCATACTTCAGTAGGGGAGAGAAACAGTAAAAGGATATGGAGGAGGAAAAGGCATTTTCCTTTTAATCTTTTAGACTGCAATAGCCATAATTGACTTTTCTATATAGTTGGGCTCTAGTTTGTCATACTGTTACAGTGAGAAACAGCAGCCTGCACTCATTTTTATACACAAATCTTAATGACTTCAACTGCTGCTAAGGATTCAGAATGGTGGCAGGATGTGGCCATTCACCATAAAGGCCCTAAAGCCTTCATAATTACTGAGTATACAGAATATTTATTATACAGACTGCACTAGGCCTCTTTTGTGGGCTGCCCTGGGCCTGTTCTCTGAGCCACGTCAAGCAAGAAGTTTAAATGAAACTGCTCCCAAGTTTCTGAAATGGTTTAATAAAACATATACTGACTGTAATATTCAGTTTATAGTAGAAAACTATTGCCCCTTGGTTTGAAAAATGACCTCTAGTTGGCAATTTTACTCTCAGCTTCATAGATTATAGTCCGCTGTTGGTCATTTTCTCAATCCACAGGGCAATACTTTTCCATAACAAGCTCAAACTGCAATCAGTATTTGTAGGCTGTTACACAAGTTGAGTATAATATGTCTCAACACATTCTATTATATGACTAAACAAAAGAAATAACAACCTGGTGACACAGACATATGGAGAAAAGCAGAGCTATTCTTCTAATACTGAGATAGCAGAAAAACATATTTCTTTGTATTGTGCTAATTTGTATTAAATTTCGTGTCTTCAATACACAATAATCTCTAATTTGGTTTTTTCATTAATGGTGTTTTGGTTTGTGTTGTCTTATGTCTTTTCTTATTTTAATGTAAAATGACAAATACTAAATTCTATTAGTATCAGATTTTAGAAATGACAAATAGTGACAGATAACCTAGCATTGTAAAATCACGTGAAAATGCATTCACACAGATATGTAAAAGATCATTTGCTCTTGGGCTCACAAAGCACACATTCACAATCTATGGGTTTGATACCAGGAAGTTCCAATGCAGTGCAGTAGACAGGATGCAGTTATTGTTTCAGCACCCAGCTCCAGCACTTAGATACAACTAAAATACCACATTTTGGGAAAACGGCTCCCACGTTAGATAACCAAAGAGATAAATTGCATTGAGAAGTCTCTGACCAGGAACTGAGGGAGATCTGGTGTCTGTTCCCAGACATGCCCTGGACAGCCCTGCCAGTGACTGCTGTTTAGGAAATCGCCCACCTTCCCAAAGCACAGGCGCTGGGAGCTGCAGGGCTGATGGAACTTACCTGGCTGGAGTGTGGTGAGATCTAATTCTTTAATCAATGGGTGACCAATCCTCTTGTAGACCCTTTGCTGCAAATAGAAAATATTCATCATTACAAGTCTAATATTCATTCCAATCTGTAAATAAAACTCTGTGGTTAAAATGTGATACCCACCCACAGTCAGACACAAAGGGAACAACTTCTTAAGGTGAGGCGAGAGCACTCAGACAAAGAGGACATTTTGCCACCCTTCTTCTAGAAATTATGACTTTCCTATCCATTAAAAAAATTCACCAGATTCCTGGAGATCTGTGCTGGGGCAGAAGGGAGAATCTTGGCTAGGATAAGATCCATATGACAGAAAGGTTCATTGTAGATCTCTATGGGTGGTTTCTGAATCTATAAGAATCTACATCACTGCATTTTGGGATACTAAAGGGACAGATTTTTTTTTTCTTCATTTCCCACTATGTTCCTATATTTTTGCTCAATCACAGCTTCACCAGCATTCTCTAGCTGGAATTTAAGTTGTCTGGATTCATTTAAACATATAGAAACTGCATGCAGAAGCTTTAATTTATTTGAGCTAAGAACATATTTGAACAATTACCAGAAGATGATGGCTCTTTATCTTACAAGTCTTCAAGGAATTTAGATGTTTAACTCATTAATAGTGTTTGCTGCATTAGATTTTATGTTTTTATTATTTTATAAGAAAGGTTTTCTAATACAGAGAAAAAACAGGCTTTTTTTCTTTCCCCAACATTTTTCATTTTAGGGTAATAAAAGTGACACATATGTGCCATAATGTAATGGATTAATTAAGGAATATGATGTTTATCCTAGTCCTGAGTTGTACATCTTCATAACTCACTCATAAAAATTAATGTATTATACCACGCTCCAGAATGATATATCTTTTTTTTACCATACCTGTTGAGAATAAATTGTTCTAAATTGGATTATCTTGATTTCCAGTGAAAAATGTAAAAATTACATTGTTATTTTAAGAATTTACACTGCTGTGTATAAGAAAGCATAATCTTCTCACTGTGCTTTTGAACTGTCATGTTACTTCCACTGTTACGAAATCATAATTGCTGCTGCCACACCTAAAATCAAATGCAGTGCATATTGTATTTCTTCATACACTGCGTTTCGTATCTTAATCACAAAACCATATACAGTATGGTTTTGGCCAATTCTTTCATTACTGACTGCTTCTGTATATAAGTAACACACAATTATGCATGCAAGGACTCATAAAATCCTCATTTCTAAAATCAACAGATGAAAAATCCCTAAATAATAATGTACAGATGTTTCATATTCAAATGAGCTGTTGGCATGTAATCATACCAATCATGCCAATGCATGCAATAAAATTGGTGAATTTCAAGGTACTAGGCATTTACAACATATTTTTAATTTTTTTTAATCAAAAGACCATTTTAGGAAGATGGAAATGACAACTGTTCAATAAATACATAATGATATATTTCTCTTGAAATGATGTTCTCTTGAAATTTTCATGAGTGGTCAACTACCCTGTATTTTTCCATACTAATTCCTACTCCTTTTGCCTCAAGAAAGTTGATTTTTCGGTCCTTAAACTGCACTGCCTCACTAAAAGTAAATTATCTGCACCTTATCTGCAGAGTAATCCTCTTCTTGAATACAAGACAGAACATCAGAGTTTCTAATCCTTCACAGATAGAGTAATTCACATCCACTGTACGTTTTACTGTAAAGACAGAGTAATACAATATGTTTGATAAATCATGTATGTGTCTGTGTACAAAGAAAAAGGTTTATCTCCTCTCCTACATGGTGCATCCATATTAAAGCACACACACACACACTCCCCATGCTGGCACTGCAACAATCTTTAGAAGTTCTATAATAGAGACATCTAAGTTTAAAAAATGAAGCAGCTCACAGGTCAAACAAGTTCCTAACGAGAAGTGCTTAACCAGAAGTATTATTCCACTGATTGTAAGTTTGCATCCATACATCAAACCCTAGAGTCTATTGATTAAATAAAACTGATCTTTTTTTTTATTATTTCAAAGCAAAAGCGAATTAAATCATCCCAATTGTTTTCCCTTTGTTTGGAGCTATTACAGTTTGCACACTGGCCATGAGTCCTGCTTATAATTACAGCATCCTTAAGGAGAGCTTATTCTACAATGACTGATCACAGGTTTCTTGCCTCTTGCTCTAAATCTTCTGCTCCTGGTCATAATCAATGGCACTTGATGGCCCAATATTCTGATCCAATGTGGCAAGCCATAGGATCCAAGATCTGCTTAGAATCAATAAATTCATTTGCTTCAGGAAATTTGGGATCAGGACGACTTTAAGTATATGTAAATACAAGAATTTACAGCAATTATGCTGGCACATCTTTCCTTTCTCATACCTCTTTTCCACAGCATAATTAGCTGCGTCATGCCTTAATTTTGCTTGCAATCCTACATAAAGGAAGCCAGGCCAGACAGCCTTTGCAAAGCCTTACCAAAGTCAAGGTCTGCTGGCTGAGAGAACAGAGGGTCTCTCAGCAAAATGCACCAAAGCACTCCACATCTTTGTATTGCTGAGCCTCACATGGCATTGTGTGGGCTCTGAAGATACCAACAAATGCCAACATAGCATGAACATGGAACTGACTGCTTTAAAGGGCACCAACAGGTGCATACAAAAATCTTCTTGGAGCTGAGTTTGCCTTTCTTTTTCCCCATGTGCAAAAACGTCCAAGTTTGGTCAATAGCTCCCTTGGGCTCCTGTGTCTCCAAGTCAGCCTCCAGCCTAGGCTCCAGTGTACCTGGGCAGGGCAAAGATGCTCTGACACTCAGCTCACAACTTAACACAGCCAGCAATCCCTGCCTGGAGGATGTGGTTTCCATTCTGGAAGGTGATCAGTGCTAGGCTGAAAGGGAGCATGCAAGTTCACCTCTGTGTCTCACCCCACACTCACAGATGAAAGGACACACACTAATCTCAATTCTGCTACTGTACATACACATTATTTTGTAAATTGTATAAAGTATTCTGAATATTTTTCTAAAGGCCAGGAACTCTAATGTACTTTAAATCTTCATTAAATTAGCATAGCAGACTGGGGTACACATATAACTAGCAATAAAATATTTTTTTAAAAAAATTATTCCATGTTACTTATGTCACAGCAATGGAGTTACAGAACTCCAGGATGATGGCTAAATACAGACATCTGTACTAGTTTAGAAGGCTGGAGGCTGGGCACACCTTTCAGACCCTTAGTCCTTTTCCCACTGGAATCAGTAGTTCAGCACCAGTAGAGCAGAGATGAGAACCTTGTTTCTGCTAAGCAGCACTAATTTTTGCCCATAGTGACATTCAGAGGAGGATGAATCGAGTCACAGGGGTAAGAAAACTGTTTGCTTATGATGTGGCTGTCACCAGTGCAGATGAGTTTGTAACACCCTCCGAGCATCAAAACGCCACACAAAAGATACATTAAAAAAAAATAAACCAAACACAGTCTTGCAAAATATATCAGTGCAGTTCTTCAAACTGAAAAAGCAGAAGTCAGAAGATCAAGAACTCACAGTTAGGATTTTCCTATTAGATAAAGAACATAAGGATTCTCCTGAAGTCTTTGATTGATATATGATCTTTTCTTTCTTTTCAGGCAGAACAGCTGTCCAGTGAACTAGAAGAAATAGCCCTGAAGACAGCTTTGTGTCTGATATGACTTTGAGAGGGAAAATTATTCCAATGATAAATGCTTTACATGGAACATCTAATAAAATAAAATAAAAATGTCATCCATAAAAGAATTTTTCTTTCTATTTGAGTAAGCAATCCCTATTATCATCTGTGGGGCAGGGGTGTTGCTGTGTCTGAGACCAAAGAGAAAAGGTATTTCCCTCAAAATTGAATTTGAAATGAACTTAACCAAAAAGAGCCAATAGAGAAGAGAAGGGCAACTGGAAAAATGCAGAGGGAAGATGAAAATTTCCTGAGCATTGTCAGGATGCAGTGACCTGGGATGGATTGTAACTTCCTTCATTCTTGTCAGTAAGGAAATCTTCAAGGTGAAACATGGGTGCTTTGCTGGCTGATATCTGCCACAGTGACTGCATGCAGAAGGAGCTGGACTATGCTCAAAAAATCCCAAAGCAATACCAACCAACACAAACCTCCCCAGCAGAAGAAGGTATAAATTTGTGTAAATTTATTCAACCTAATGGAATTATGGAAATTACACAAATGGAGAACTACAGCCACTGTGAGAATTGATTGAAGTTATGTCCAGATGAGAGGAGAGATGGCTTTGACTGGAGCCTTTCTGGAGCTTGCTCTAGAGCTGTGTTTTGGCACATGGTGAGATAAGAAAAGAGCCTTAGAGAATGAAGAGCCACAATGCTCAGATGAAATTTGTACATCTTTGGCATTTTCAAACACGTCTCATTGTGACACTTCAGTGGATGGATGAGCACTGATGGATGCTGTCATACACAGACAGCACAAGGAAGAGTAATCACAGCTGTATTTTCCTTGAGAAACCAAATCCAGTACACCCATGGTTCAGCCAGCTGCCCTCCAGAGCCCTGATGAGTCTGTCACATAGACTCTGTGTCCCATTAATTTGGCCAAGACTAATTAAATGCCTGTCCACATCTGCTCCAGGACAGAACAGCTCGTGGCTTAGAAACACCTCAGAGAAGAGCATGATAAACCTTCTACCCATCCTCTTTGTCTTTCAACACAATGGAGCTGCCCTCAGCAACACTTCCACTTCATTCTTCTCCAAACCAAGCCCTTCTTCCTCTTCCAAAGCCTTCCTGTGTAGGCCCCTGCAACTGTACTTTTTCCAGAGCTAATAACAATTAAATGAGTATTTTAGCACTGAGAAACCAGAGGCAGGTACATGTTCTCATGTACCTTTGCACAGCTAGAAATCATTTCTCTCCCTTCCATTGGGTACCTTGAATGCCCTTCCTCCCCTATCCCAAAGATTCTCCTTTATCCCTGTCTCTGGAGTCCTCCCTCCTGTAAGGTGTCACTGATGCTGCTCCCCTGTGTGCTCCCAGGAGCTGTTGACATCCTCCTGCTCCTCCACCACCTCACCTGCCCCCTCCCCTCCCATCTCTGAGTGCCAGCCCCTGCTCTCACGCAGATTTTAGCTCCACACTTTGCAGAAATCCTGCTCCATGGGATTCCAGCAACAGAAGAAGGGAAGATAAGAACATAAAAGCACCCTCAATGTGGTGTCCCATCAGGAAGCCAACTAAATCTGATAGACACTGTCCTCTCTGACACATGAGCGGGAAAGGGCTGAGCATTTAGACAACAGCAGTTCAGAAAACAACTCTACATGGTCTATAATCAGCCAGCACCACCTAACAAATAGCATTTGCGAAAGTCTTTACCTTTGAGGCAATCAAATACCATTTTGAAAAAATAAAATAACTTCCACACATACACATTGCATATATATTTATGTTTCCCCTCACTCTCCCTCACTTTTAGTTTGCAGTGACAATCGGCAATTATTTTACAGAGAAAGACTTTAACATGCTTATGGGATGCCTTTAGTAATAAGATAATTATTTGTAACTCTATAAGGAATTATAATTTTTAATTTAAAAAGAAATCAAATAAAAACAGCTTTCATCTTCCCTGCCATGTGAAGAAAACATTCTCTGCCTACAACTCAAATTATCATTCTCTCCTTTGTGCAAAATGAATTGACCCAGAAAACTAAAAGGGTAAGAACCCATATTTGCTGGGCTTATTCAGCAGCCAAAAGTTCATGAAAAACACTGTTGTGTATCACATAGCAACCACTTGATGCCTATTGTTAAAATACAGTAGTTATTCAAAAAGTAAAATCTTGCATTCTCAAATAAGAAGCCAGGCTGCAATGTGTGTTTACTGTTTTGGGGAAATAGTCATCTTGCCATTTTCTCTTTTTCCATAGTCTTGGCATATTTGGTCAGCTATGAAATGTGCAGCTACCCACAGGAAAGAAAAGGAACACAAGAATGTTCCTCTACTGTTGAGCTCACAGGACAATGTCCATTCAAAGTAACACTTGGGATCTCTATTAAGAGCCTTAAGATGTGCTCTATTTTTATCCAGCCACACTTGCAGTAAAAAATGTAATGTTCCAGGGAAAGGGCATGAGGGAGAAAGGGAGAGAAGCTTCTGCTTTAGACTGTTAGAGCTGCACACTTTCACCTGCTCTTACGACAAGCTGCTCCTGGCAAGTCCTGTACATGTGCACAGGTGCCCACACTGCTACTGCACACTTGCACCTCCTCCCAGCACTACAGCTGGGCAGAGGCATAAACTCCACAGGCATCTCCCTCTACCTTTTCTCCTGTTCTTTTGTGGTAGAACATGCTTTAAAAAGTGAAATAAATGTAAAATTTATACAGAAGGAAACTCAGATCTAGAGTCAGAAAAAAAGATTAACAGTTTCTGATAAATGGAGCTTGTATCACTCTGAAATATTTGAAAAGCAGTGGCAGATCACTTGAGCTACTCTGACTTTGCCAGATTTCCACGAGAGCTGAGAGTCAGCCCTGTTTGTCACAACTGCATCAGACTGTCTATTTAAATCATCAAAGCTAAAGCAGAAGGGTTCTGCTGAAACAACTGCTGGAGAAGATGAAGGAAAGAATAAGAAAGATATAAACTTCCTTCTAGGTTTTATTATGTGCTGTTACACAAAGAGTGTGTCTTAGAACTTCAAGATAATGACACTTTTAATACCAGAAGGGAATGGCTGACTTGCTTAGCATAACTTTGAGATATTTCATCAGGCCTGTGTGCAAACAGGTGTGCCACATTTTTGCTAGTGCTAAGATGCTTGTTGAGATTATCTCCTTATCTAGGAGCATGTTTAAACTCCTTTTGAGCAGTTAAAATAAGACAGTGGCAGAAAGTAGATTAAAAGGGAGAAAATGTATGAACATAGACTTTTTGCAAGAACCTCACTTTGAGCCCAGCTGTATCCAGGTATGTGTGTGCTGTTTCCACAGTCTCTGAAAAGACAAGTGAGGGGTAGGCAGCAAAACCCACATGAATGCATGAAAAAGTGTGAGAATGAATTAGGTACCCAGGGGCAATGAGATGGTCTTTAGAATTTGAGAGAATCTGGCTGTTACCAACACAAGATGAAAACATGGATGGATGAAGCTGCAGCTCACCTACTGCAAGTGTTTCTGCTTGCTGAAAAATAAAATTCTTTACTGGAGGTTAGCAAAAATCATCTTAAGATCTCAGCGGGCTTACAAAGCAGAAGTATCTATACAATTATTTCAATCAAAGGCAGATCAGGGTGTACTTCCAGGCAATGACTACATAAGGAATGGTTTGGTCACTGGTCAGTGATGTGGCCAGGACAGGATGTGGTAATGAAACAGGGCTGTGGAAGAGCTGTAGTTACAATACTTCTCTCTCAGTAACATATAGCATAACTTCATGAAACAAAAACCAAGCCATTACATCCAGTGCACAACCAAAAATTAAGAAATCTTTCCCCCAAAACAATGAAAGGTATGTACTGAAGAATAATGAAGAGCTTGTCTAGCACAACTCAAACTCTCCTCTGAAAATGTATGCTTCTCTCAGAAGCAGATTCCCAGCACAGGGACTGGTAATTTATGATCCACCAAAATACTCTGTTGAACAAAAAAGTAATACCTACACCGTGCCTATGCAAATCACTAAGAATAAGTGACTCCAAGGACCAGTAAGAACAAAGCCCAAAACTCCTATCAAACATTATCTGAGGTTTGAAAAAGTCAAGACAAAGTGTAATTTTTTTTAAACGGGGATAAATTGGGATTTCTGTAACAATTGACTCATTTTGCCTCCTTTTATCTAAGGAGCTCAAAGAGCACTCCAAGTGTTAATTAAATTACAAAGCATTTTTGAGACAGGTAAATGGTATTATGTCCACTGGGGAACAGAGAGAACATTTATGTTTCATTACTAAAGTCACAGTAATCCAGTGGCAAGTAATATAACCCAAGAACTTCCAGTTGCCACTTCTACTCATTGACTTGATGGCCTCACAAGAGATAAAATTAGCCTTAAAAGCCAAAAATACTTTTCCTCTTGTGCTTTTCTATCTTTCAAGACTAGGCCAAGATTCTTGAATTTCATTTTATTCTTCTTCCTCTGCTTACTGGGAGGCCTTTCTTTCAGAGGCACACAAAAGAAGCCACTTCCTAACCTACCCAAGTGTGTTAAGGATCACAGTACAGCAACACGGGCAGGAGCTCAAACAAGGGCAGTGAAGTGTAATGGGGCTCTTTAACAGCTTGTGCAGCTGCATCAGGGTCCTCTTCTCCCTCCTCCAACCAGTCCTTCTCCAGAGATGGCACACCAGGGCCTCTGTCCCATCGGAGTAAAGACGGGCAGAGATGCAGATGAAATAATCCTTGGCTGGCTGATTCATTGACTTTACCAATGAAAGAGACATAAAAAAACCCTGAGGAACCTGGTGCCCCCAGCACTTGGTACAAGAATCTCTCACTGAACAGAACGATATCAAAAAACAATGAACCAGACCCTGAAAATGCTTTAGACCATGGAGAAGTCTATTCTGCAGTCTACTTACTACATCTATTTTGAGTTGCATGTGGAAAAATGAGGGAGAAACCTTTCACTGACCATTCTATTCTTAGCCCAAAAAAGAAAGCCACCATTTTCCATTTCAGCTTGGCCCTGACTGGTAAAAATGCAGGATGCAGGAGCAATAAAGCAGTAAGGTACAATGCCATCTGCACAATACACAGGCAAACCTAAGGCATCTCTAATTCAAGACTAGTACAGCTCAGTTAGAGCTTTAAATAATTATATCTCCATTAGTAAACTAATTTTGGAGAGTAAGAGGCTTTTCTATTTTGTACATAACTATTTATTACTAAAAACAGGGAAGCATCTTTTGGAACTTTCTTTAAGCCTTTTGAATACAATGCTAAACCAAGATTTCAGGCTTTATTTTCCCCTTCATTTCTTGTTATGTCATGAAGAATCAGCTACGTGGAAGAGATGAGAATGTCTTTGATTTAAATGACCAAGACTTAAGATTGTCTTTACCGTGGCAGAAAATAAAGCTGCTGCATATATTTCCAGTGGCTGTATTATTGTTACATGGTATGACAATCATAATCTTTCTCTTTTTTCCTAAAAATATGTCCAAAAAACCACACAGTTTATATACTGCATTCAAAATATTTTTCTTCGTTTACATTGATTGCATATTTCAAACCATGTTACAGCTGTATCGCTTAGCTTAAATCAAATAAGGAATCCACATAAATGCATACACACACTTTGCTTGTTTTTAGACATTCCCAGTATTGACAAGATTAAAATATTTTTCTCATTCATTATTTATTGTGATATGATGAAACAGTAAGAGTATGTATTTAACAAACATCACAAAGTGGAGTTAAAATGTGGACACGCTGTTTCATTTCGATTTTGCTGCGACAGTGTTAAGTATGTGACTCCCTGACTGCAATAATGACATCTTGGGGTGATGAAGATTTAAGATGCTTTGCAAGGATGCAGTGTGATCCCAACTCTTCAGCCATGCTGACTAGGAGCATTATTAAACAGATGAACCCAAGAGTGGAAAGTCCTGCTGCAGAGGGCTGCGGGGATCAGTGCTCGATGCAAGAGCAGCACCAAACCCCTCCATGCACCCCTAGTGCCTAACTGGACTGACTGAGGGCAGTCACACACACTGCTCCAACACTTCCACAAGCACCAACGTTTTTTATTACCAAAAAATGTGTTCTCTGGACCATTTCTCTGCCTCTTGGGTGAATTGGCAGTACCTGACAGCTGGAGCTTGGGCTCAAGCAATGCCATATCTGGATGAAACTCAGGTATGGGGCAGATCCGTGTGGCTTTGGCTGTCTGGTGTTTTTACCTTGGGTTGAAAACCACAGGCATGATCCCAGTTTCTAGCTCACAGTTGGGCAGCATTCTGCACATTTCTACTGGCAAAAAAAAGGGCAAGGAAGTGCCAAAGAGCAAGCACCACAGCAAAGGAACCATGACCAAAACTGGTTCTGCTGGGCAGAGGAGCAGAGAGCTTGCCTTCTACAGAATGTGGCAGTATCTGGGTTAGAATATAGAAAAAGACACATTTTAGCCCAAATACTTGTTCTTGCATACTGCAGTCTAAATATACCCTCTATGATAAATACAGCAGAATAATCAGAAGATACAGAGTGCTTAAAATGCACCCTTAACAAAGCAAAACAATGTAATGCATATCTTTCTTTACGTGTCAAACAATTTGCCTAACAAATCATAATAATGCAGAATGATATAAAATTCACCCATCAAGCCCAAATGCATGCATGAAGATTACCATGGCAAAGAATTGTGAATTTCATTAAATATGTTAAAGGCAAAAAAAAAAAAATTCCTCTTTGAAAAATAGTAATCCTGTCTTTCAACAAAAATATTATAGGAAGCTATGAATTTGGTAGATCTGAATAGGATGTTGGTACATGTTTTACTAAGGTAATATAATGGCACACTATTATTAGATCACATTAATCATTACTGTGCCAAAGGCACTGACAGCACCACTGAAAAGGATTGAAAGGGCTGGTAATGGATATAAATTACCCATTGTGTGATAAAAGGATTTTTACTAAGAAGGTAAGAATAAAACAGCAAATTTCTAATATAACTGTTGTGTAAAAACCAAAATAAAAGTAATCCAGTCAGTAATATCCACAAAATCAGAAAGTAAGCACTTTTGAAACAAGATAAAGTCACAATAAAAACTGTATACAATGTAAAATTAATTTTGTGCTGCATAATATTACTATCAATTTAAATAGTTTACATGATGACCTCTATGGTCAAGAGAAAGGTAAGCTTTGTTAATTAGAATTGAGTAGGAGCTTCTGCAGGCGTATTTTAAGTTTGTGGGCTTGGAATTTTTTTTCTTTTTTCCTTTTTAACATATAATCCCTTCCTAACACCCCCCTGAAATTCAAGACATGCTGAGAGTTTTCTGTTTTGTGCATTAACATCACAACAAACAGCACATCCCTCAGATGGTTTTATTTGGATTCCAAATGCTATTACAAAACGAACCACGTCTTTGCTGAGCTATTTAACCATTTGATTGAAACCATTTGTATCACTAATTGTCCAGTCCTGTGCTTCTCTTTACTCTGGCAAGTATTTCCTGATATTAGTGGGGATCAGTGGAGTGAATTGGTCAAACTACATCCTTATTTACAGCATTAAAAAATCCACATATCTTCTCTGAAGCTGATGGAATTATTCTAGAATCAAGTCACTGTAATTCTTTTCAAGTCAATTGTCTAGAATAAAATCCAGTAGCTCACATTCAATTAGTAAGTTTTAAAAATTGTGAGCCATACCCTTAAATGATATAAATTCATAAGTACAGACATCAATCCTGAAAACACTTACGTCTCTACTTAACTTTACTCACGTGAGTAATTCCATTAGCATCAGTAATTCAATACCTGCTTATGCATTTGCAGTACTGAAGCTTTAATATGCCTGGATATCCTCTCACATCAGCTATAAATCAGCACAATTCCTCTGAATCACAGAGTTTCTACTAATTCACAGGATATAAAAAGGAATGGACAACGCAGTATAACAATTAAAATAAAGAAATAACATAAGAATTTGATTTGGGAGCAGAAGCTATCAGAAATTTTGATTTAAGGATCAATTAATGCATGTGGAATGTGGAATTAATTATTGGTTATTTCCTAGGAAGCTAGACTTTTATTTCAAACTGAGGGCCAAATAACCCAATTTTGATTTCACACCTATTTCCACACCAAGCTGATTTCTCAGACTTTACAGGAGCTTTTCGTCTGCTGCACTGGAATAGCTCAGAGGAAAATCACATATACAATGTAGTACACCCCTCCACCCACTGATTTTCATGGGTGTTCTTCTCATGCTAATACACAACAGAATATGGTTCTTAATAATATGCATGAGATGTTCTATTGAACTTACAGGAGGGAAAAAAAACCAAAAAATGATAAAATTAATTTAATCAGGAGTGTCATGGGTTTTTTTAAATCAGCAGTCTGATGATAAAGTAATAAATGATGATTCATCCCCAACACAATTATTACATATCAACTGCATAAAGATGAATGCTCATGATTTTACCAAGCAGAATATTTTCTTGAAAAAAAAAATTTATTTGTAGATCACTACAACCTGAAAGAACTACAATAAAAAGTTTTGCAAGACATAAACATAATATTTTTGAAGACATAAAAAACAAGCAAGAACAGATTTAAAAAACTAATTTAGGTACTTAATTTTACTTTTTTTTAATTGGAAAAACAAAGCTAGACTGAGATCCATAAGCAGAAGAAAATGTTATGAGAACAATATAAGTATTCTTACCAGTTATTCTTAAGCCAATGAATCTGTTCCCTGGATGAGGAAATTCTTAAAAGACACAGGACAGGTACTGAAGGTCACAACTGGAAAAATAAAACCTGTGAGAAATTGAATATGTCAAAACTCAGTGTTTGAATCAGACATTTACATTAAAATATTACAATGCCACCTCAAGCAGGCAACCTACAGGACAGCAGAGAGCATTAAGAATTACAGTATTAATGGGATTAACACATTTTATTTTTTAGTTTTCATAATCTACATGTTTGGTGGTCATTTCATATTTGGAAATTAAAACTTCTTTCAGTTCTGGATTGTTTTGAGAGGGAAAACCTCTTCTCAAGATAATGATAAGGAACAGAATGAAATTCTTCTGATCCTTTCCCCTAGACAGTACAGCAAAAGAGGACAAAACAGGATAAAACAAAAGTTGCATAGCATACTCCAGAAACCCAGTTATTCTCTTTGACATTGATATTCTAATCTTTCAAACTGAGTAAAAAGAGAACAGCTACTAATTGTATTTTTACTTTTTTTTAATTCCATTTTATAACAGAAATAAGTCCTTTGTAGATGATCTCATCTAATAAACCCTACTTAAAACAGATAAGAGCCAGCAGTAAAAGCCAAGCAGAATACTTCCAAGATATTTGTCAGTAGTGAATTTAGGGCCATTACATTAGTAAGCAAAATAGAGACAAAAACAAAGGGCGTTCTTAGAGCAAAATAAAGTTCACTGGACTGAAGCTATAATCTGAAGAATTTATGACTGAGAATTCTAACTATGTTTATTCCTATGAATGTCTAACAAATAAAATTAAAGGTCACTTCCAAATAATACACTTTGTACATCTACATCAACCCAACTCTTTCATACAGAAGGCTCTGAAACCACAGTTCCAGCACCACAGCCTCAGGGCTTCACCTTGGCAGCCCTGATTGCCCAGGGAAGCACTGACTGCTCTGAGGGCTGCTGTGGTGGTCAACGTGGAAAAAATTCCAGCCTTCATTTCTGGGGGAAATCATCAGGGGCTTGGCCATTGGACTGCATTGGAATAAAATCAGTCAGTGCCAACAGCATCACACTGCTGCTCAACTCTGTCTGTTGGCTTGAAGGGCAAACAACAATTTTGAGGGCTCCTCTTGATGATGAAAACAGCATGAAATAATTCTGAAAACAGAAGTTCACTACCAAGCAGCACAGCCCTCCCTTAGTGCAATACTGCTACAACATTTCTCTTGTATCCTCTAAGGTCTCTGCAGCTCCACCTTGTCAGGATTGCATCCAGCACAAAGTGCTCCTGCAGTCCCACTCTGTCCCCACCTCCTCCTCCTCCTCCTTCCCCTCTGGTTCCCACCACACCAACCACGGGATACTCATTGCCATTGTGATGGTTCACCATAAGGCTTCCCAAACCCCACTGGCTCCCTCCTCGCTTGCAGACTGAGCCAGGCTTTGCCACGTGTTTCAAAGCCTTTTCCAAGTGATAATTCTGCCACACAACTTTGCTGACACAGGAGAATTACTCCAATTCAAGCTTCAAGCCCGTTCTTTACAACTCACATTTCCACAGCAAAGCACCAACTATCCTGCAGTAATCACCTGGTTTGCCATCCCCATTGTTCCTTATACCTAGGAACACGTTCTTCCCTGCTCTGTCCTTGTGCCCAGTTTTCTTTTACCTGCCAGTTATCTCTGAATTTGAATTATAAGCCCTGAACAGCAAAGCCCTGTCCTCTCATGAGACGCTTTCCTATTGAGCTGAATGGGTGGTGAGCAGGCACAAGGCATGACTCCAACCCAGCACCCCATATCAATGGGCAAATCCAGCTACATGAGAAGAAAAACTGCAAAAGTCAAGAGAAGGACCTACAATGCTGACTGGAGAGAATAAAAATCAGTTTTGTAACTGGGTAAAGGAAACCCTGTCATCAGATTTGGTCTTCCTAAACATGAAATTGTGTCTAGATAGGATTCAGGTCCCACTTATGAAGGCCCATAACACTTTAGAATTTAAATAAGTGAATTTCAGTTGCTATATTTGAACACATAGGAACAGCAAATTCCTGGACTGCTGCAGATAAACATAGGTCCCATCCAACATTTTCAGTTGCACACTACCTAAAAACAGTGACAGCTTGTTTGTCTCGAATTTCTGCTCTTGTTGATGTCTTAAATTCTTGCAGATATACCTTTCTAGTGCTTACTTGCAGCTCATTCAACGCAAAAGCCAACAAACAGAAACAAAGATAATAAACTGTTAGGTTTCTAAAAGATGTTATCTCACTAAACAGGTTCTTAGTACTCCTACACCAACATCAGAGCACATTTTTGCTATGCTATTACAAGGCTACTTGTGTTTAAAAAAATTCAGCTTTTACATACACGCTCATGACTTGCAAAATTCTAGGAATGATTCTCAAGGGGCTTTCACTAAGATGCTTTATAAATTCTGATGACAGACAGAACACAGTAAGGCTTCATCTCTTAAAGTCCTGTACTGATTTGTTTGGAGGCTTCATGTCATTGATCAGCATGTCAATGTCTCTTGCAATCTGCTTTCCAGTTCATGACTGAGAGTGAACCCCTCAGGTTTAAAACCTTAAATGATTTAAGGTCTGTGATACATAACCTTACGAACAAATTGGGAAAATCTGTAGCTTTACACATTAAACTGTAACAGAAATGATTTAAAGCCTTATAAAAAGGTATTTTACTTACCTGTGCTAATATTATTCTAACACATTTGACACTGACTATGTAAAGCAGATATTTTAAAGGTACAGGCAGCAAGCTGCCTGGAAACAAATTAAGACAGTTCCACTTAGGTCAAATTGGGCCAGTTTACCAGTGTCTAATACACTCCCTGGCATTAAAAAATGGCACCATGAGTCCTTACAGACCAATTTATTATAGTAAGCTTCCCTCAGCAGCACTGCTGTGCAGTTGCACTCGGCTCAGTGAGTGATCCAGCACACCCTGAGAGAAGAAAAAAACCCTAAAAATCTTCAGAAACAGCATGACAAAAATAAAAAGTAGTGGTGAGACATAACTAGGGTATGACAGCACAATTTCTGTTCATTCTTAAAACATGCTTTTGGTAGCTCACTCCTTGAAATGAATTAGAGACATGAAAGGGAGAAAGTAATCTCATCCCACTGATGAGCAGGGGCCAGAAGGATTTCTGCAGGTTACAGATGGAAATCTAACACACAGCAAGGGAAAACAGAAGCTTGAGCATGGACTTATTCTGCACAACAGGACTTTTACCCCAAATGCTGAGACTAAAAGGCTTTATTGCATGGCTCTTAGCAGCACATCCCATTCCTGTTCAGCTCCGTGTTAAAGCCCTGCTAATCTCAAGGAGACAAGGCTCAGGCCCTCTGCAAACGGCCTACCCTTTCTGATGGAATGAGGTGTCATGTTTAAATAATTATTCCCTATCAGCTGCTTTTTGAGGGCCTCTTGAATTGCCCTGGCATAGCTGCTCTCACCCTGGGCACACCAGAGATGCAGGGACAGAGATAGGCAGGGAAAGAGGCTCAATGACAGCACAAAGCCAGCCCAGGAGCCGTGCAGGACACCCTTGCCAGGCCTCCATGTGAGCACTGCATTCATCATAAATGCAGGATGGGGCCTGAAGGGTCCAGTTAGTGTCACTGGGAGTTACATGCATAAGTGAAGAGAGATAAACAGTCCCTAAAGCAGGATGCTGGAATAAATCTCAGTATTTTTCCACTGTTCCCGAAAAACATGAGAGCTGACACCGCTTTTCTCAGGCTGGGGCATGGTTTCCACCCGTGGCACCACAGCCTGCCCAGCCATGCACCAGTCCCCATTTACAGACCTTCCTCCCTCTCTGCATTTGTGCCCTGCCCATGCCCTCAGAAGTCTCCAGTACATAAAGCTGTCTGCCTATAAATGCAAAATATTTAAAAATTCAGAGCTAACCATGACAGGATTTGTCCACATCTCCTGGCAAATCTGTGGTGTTTTATCTAACATCCTTTCAGGGAAGCTCCTTTACATCGCCAAGATCACGCAACAAACTCTGGCTCTCATTTTTCCCTCCTGATATAAGTAAGCAAGAGACAGCAAAGAGAAGAGGAATGCACATCCTTTTAACTCCTGGGGAGCCAAGGGGTTTGCTAAAGTTCTTTATCAGAGACACAACTCTCTCCAGCTCCTTAGGTTTTTTATACTTCTGCTTCAGACATCCTAGTTTGCATTTATTTTGTGCAGCTTCTACCTTTCTGTGGTTTTTGGCACTAACACCACCTTAACTTGTCCTTATTAGGACTGTCACAGTTGAGATGGCCATGATGCACAGAGGATCACCATACAATTCCAGAAGGCTTTAAATATTCCCCCAAACAGAGTAACACCTTACCTCATCAGAAGGCTTCAGGTATCTGCCCATAACACCCCATCACTTCAGAAGTCTGCAAGCAACTGCCCTTCTTGTTCTTTAGCCCTACCTTTTATCCCCTCCTATTAATGCCCTGCACCTGTGTGCCCCTCACTGTCAATGCCCTGCACCTGTGTGCCCCTCACTGTTCATACCCTGCCCCTGTGTGCCCACCACTGTTCATGCCCTGTACCTGTGTGCCCCTCACTGTCAATGCCCTGCCCCTGTGTGCCCATCACTGTTCATACCCTGCCCCTGTGTGCCCCTCACTGTTCATACCCTGCCCCTGTGTGCCCTCTGCTCCCTTTGGTGGTTGCTCAGTGCCCCTGGGCACTCCAGCTCATTGCTGTCAGTGCTGCTCACCTGCTGCTCACAGCTGCAGCCCATTGGGGATGAGGCTCAGCCCAGCCCGAGCCCAATCACCACAAACTGGGTACCTACACAGGACTGGTTGTTGGTTACAAGACTAATCAGTTCAGCATGGTGCTGCTCCTGCCCTTCATGCTCAGGCCTCATCCAAAGCCCCAAAAGTCAGGGACATCGTTTAACCTGGTGGTGGCTGGATCAGGCCCTGCTGCTGAGCAGTCCAGCATCACCAGTGATGCTAGTGACCCTGTACCACTGCTGTGCCTCTCCATCTGCCACTGTGGCTTGGGAAAGGGTGGATGCAGCCCCAGGGGCCACCTCGTGCCCTGGGAAGATGCAGGAGCACTTCCCCTGGAGTGAGCAGGAGCTCCACAGGGCTGCAGTTGTGCTGTCCTCCAGCAGTGACACCCTGGGGGCAGAACCCTGCCCACTGCCATAGTGAGGTCCCCAGAGACACAGGAGGAGGGACCAGGGGCATCCGAGAGCATCAGCCCCTGCTAGAGCAGCTGCTGCCCTCCTGCCCCAGTTCTGCAGAGCAAGGGGGTCTCCAGTAGCTGCTGCAAATGCCAGACCCCAAGGACAGTGTCTGCCACCTGGGATGCCCCAGGGCCTGGCACACAGCTCCTCTGGAAAGCACCCCAGGCCAGCTGGCACCCTTGGCCCACCCCAGGTGGCTGCAGAGTAGCACCCACACCCCAAATCCCTGATCTGTGCTGACACTGTGCCCACAAGCACCCCAGGCACTGGCTTGTCTGTACTTGGGCTTCTTCCCTTGGAAAGAGCTGTTTAGAGTGTAAAAAGCCAGCTCAGACAACTGCCCACTTAGTTCCAATGCATGTGCTTCAAAAGGACCAACTTACTTTCCACCTCTAAGAAAAATAACTTTGCTCAGAGGAAAATTGGATACCTGTGCTCAGTTCCTGTTGGTGTTCTGGATGCACAGGATGAACAGACATTTGTGGCAATCTGATTGAGTTGTAAGAAAGCATTATGAATTTAAAGTAGTACAAAGCAATGTTTCCATCACCTCCGTGCCTATACCATGACACATGCATCTTAATATATTACATAATAAAAAAGCCATGATGTTCTCAACCAATCAAATTATGCTACTGTCTCTTTAATAAACAAATCCATGTGCACATTAACAGTGTTGAAAATTCAATTTAAACTCTTTGTCTGTTGCTGCTTACTCTAAAGATGGTCTTTCTTAAACAACAGAGCACCAAGGAGTCGTTAGGGCTCTCTCTTCATTACTTCAAAAAACCAATCATTAGACACCAGAGTATATACGTAATTAGAAAATCACTTCCTTTGCAATCCAAGCTAAGTAGTTTACATACTGTAATTACAGGGACAAAATCAATTTTTAATCATTTCACTGATTGGGCTCATCAGCTCTGTGGGAACATTGTAACCTGCTTGTTGTGCAAAAGCAACATCTGGGCTAAAACAATTACCCTTTGTTTGCTACAATATTCCTTAAATCTTTTTGCTTGCATAAAAAAATGAAAACACGAAGACAAGATATTTCGATGTCTTTTTGTCCTTGATCAACATATATCCTAAAGTACTACTTGCAATGAGAGTTTAATGTTCCTCAGAATTTACAGTTAAACAGTACACTTCCAAGGAATGTATTTTTTCAGGGAGATAAAAGTATCTGATTGTTTTAAAGAACCATTCAGCTGGCTAATTGTTCCATAGCTAACACATGGTATTCAAACAACCCACACATTACAAAAGCTCATCTGGATAATAATGGGCAACTATTATTGCAATGGTTTACACTTTTCTAATACAAATGAATGGATTTTATCAAAATTTGAAAAAAAATCTAAGAAGCTGGGTATGTGTGAAAAATAGATGGTATGAATTGGCAAGGCAAGGCTAAGCATTTTGTTCTCTTAATAGGAAATGACCTCATTTACACTGGAGTAATAATTAGTACTGCTTCACTGACAGTTAAGAAAAAAAAGTTTCACAGTATAATAAGGCAGCATCTCCTTTGTTAAGATCTACATTGATTATTAACCCTTGCCAAGAAAACCCAAATTTAACTCTGTGCTATATGTGCATGTGGTTTGGGGTTTTTTTCAGGCAAAAAGTAAGAGGAGAGAGGGGAAAAGAAAAGAAAGAGAGAGCACAAGCTAGAACTAAGGCAGGATCCCAAGCTGCACCCACTAAAGCCAGCAGCTGCTGCAGGGATGGTATCAGAGAGCACAGGATGGGATGTCAGGGCTTGTTAAGTGAGGATACTGATGTCTGAAATACTTAATAATAACTGTTAGAGAATGCATTTGGTTTTGCCTGGACTGGGAAGCAAGTGTGCATCAGGCTTGTTCTGTGCTACAGATTTGGGCATTCTGAGCACCAGATCCTGCTACCTGCTGTGGTCCCTCATGGACCCCCCAACAGAGGAACAACCTCTGCTGTCACCACTTCTCCTCCCTGCTAGAGTTCCCAGTCCTGGGGACATGCAGGAGGGCAGGGCAAGGTCAGGCTGTGCCCCTGTCCATGCCCCAGGCCTTGGGGCACTCAGGGCCACGAGCTCTTCCCTGGCCAGGTCTGGGGGAAGCTGCTGTGCCGGCAAATGGAGTGGGTGGGAGTCCTGCAACTACCCAGAGATCAGGAGTACTACAGACAATGGCAGCCTCAGCTCCTCACACATCCCTGTCAAAGGAACCCTGTTTCTGAATAATTTACGCAACATTTAGGTGAAAATATTTTGTATTTTATTCAGTAGATGCATTTTTTTTTATAATGAGGCCCTCATTAAAACCAATATGTGTGTCATATTGTCAGGCAAATATATGTTAAAATGTCACTTTGAATATGAAATAATACATTTTAGGGGCTTGACTCATTAAAGAAAAATATAAGCAAAAGAAAATTTCTCTGGGTAAGCCTTTAAGACCTGGGTGGGAAATATTTTCCTGTCCTGCAAGAAGTTTGAGATTTTTTTTTTCGCCCACTCTCTGCATTTCAGAGAGATCACAGTCCTAGGAGGGCTCCATGAAAATGAAAGTTGAGTAAACCAGCAGGACACCCCCCATCACTCTCCTTTGCCTCTGCACCCACGGGGCAGCAGGAGCACAGCCCATGCACAGCCCGCAGCCTCAGCCACTGTCCTTGGAGCTGCTCCTCTTCAGGAACAGCATTCACTGGCCAGGAAAAAACACCTCTATATGCCAAAAGGCAGATGAGGGCTTCAGCCATGCCCTGAACAGCTCCTCAGAGAGCACAGGTCCTGCCCCCTCACTGCATTTCAGGAAATTCTATCCAAATCCATCCATTCCCAAATAAAAGCAGTCAAAACTGACATGTTCCAATTCAACAATTTTGCCAGAGATCTGCCAGTCAAGACCAACCATAATCCAAATTTACTTGTGCTTAAGCAGACAAAACTCCTCTGAAGTGATCTGCATCTACATGCTTAGGCTGTAGACACAGCCCAAAGATGTCAGAGCAAGCAGAAAAAAGCTACAAGTAAAGCACAACTAAAAAAGCAACAGTTTGGCCCTTGCAGGTCTGCAATAACCACTGGAATATCAACACTGACAAAGACCACAATTATTTTCTTCTGCTGCCCAGATGTTGCAAAGGAATACAACAGCTGTGTTTGGGCAGTGCCACCCATCTCACCTGTCCTTCATCCCTCCCCTTAACCCTTGCCCAAGCTGCAGGACAAGCCCTTTGGGTCAAGCCTAAGAGGGGCTACTGAGAGCAGCTCCCCATCAAAACAACTTCCCCAAAAGCCTCCAGGACAAATTGCTCCATTCCTGATAAAAGCATTATTTCATGAGGGCTGGCATCTGAAAACCACTTACAAACTGTAGAGCAGAACCTTTTTGCTAACATGTACACAAAGATTCAGGGCAGGACCCGCCTACAGCAGCAATCCAGCCTCAAAACATTCAGTAGGACAGTTCTTCAGCCACTTAATAGAAAACCCTCAAAATGAACAACCTTAGTGTCTTCCTACGATCTACAGGACTATTTCATGGTCCTCCTCTGCACTTCTATGGCTTTTATGTGCAATTAACAACAAAAGTTAAAGGGTTTGCAGGCCTAAGCCCACTACCTTTAAACTGCTGAAAAGATTTAAACTATTTTTTCACTTGTGTTCACTTAAGGATAGGTGTCACCTGCAGGATTTTGGTATGGAACAGTAAGGGGAAAATCAAAATCTCCAATTCTGGGTCATCTCAGAAGTACCTCTTTTGGGAATAGGTATGTGCCAAATGACAAAAGGCAATTTCATTATGTATGTAGTTCCATGGGAGCGCCCCAAATGATACCATAAACAAAATTTCTAGCAATTAAAAAAAAAACCCAAACAAGCAAAAAACCCCATACAATAACATGGTCAGGTGTTAAGGTAGTGCTGGAGTGTAGAAGAGGTGTTAAGGTATTGGAGCCTAATTGTAAGCAGGAGCAACAACTATCCAGTCATACACAACTCTACTTCTAGAAAAAAAATCATCAATTCACAGTTTTAAAGAGAAGAAAATATAAAATACTTATGAAATTATACCTTAGGAAAATGCATTTTTCATTCCTAACTATCTAGTTAGTGCATCAAATTACAAAACACCATCTGAGGCAGTTTTCACCGTATCACATCCAAGGACATTTCATGAGTGTTACTGCTCTCATCACAGTCTAGTAGAAAAAGAAAGAAGGAGTTTGTTTATAGATTCTTTCTTGTTTGTTTTACATTCTCTATGTAGAAAAAAAATCCAATAACCCGCAAAAAGATGTAGGTCAAATGTTCTCATCTCAAATCTTCCTTGATAAGTAGCGATTTAAGAAGTCTATATAAAAATCTGTTATTCCCTTTCAGCTCATAGGAAAAAATGTTTCAGAAATAGCACATAAAAAAATATTCAATGTCACTAAAACTGGAATAGAAAATGTTTTATAGATTAACAAACATTGTAATGAATTTGCACAACCTTAACTGACTGTATACATAGCATAATGAAATGGTCTACATCCTTTCAAAGAAAAATTAGGTATTCCAGCACATAGCTTTAGAAAAGCATTGTTCAGAAAAACCTGCATTTTTTCCCAGCTACCATGTAATTTGTGAGATGCATTTTTAAATGATCTGCAACTGCAGCAGGCTTCATCAGTCAGATGATACAGATAGATAATTCACCAAACTGTCACATGATCTTCCATCAGTCTAAAAGATGTGAATATATTGCCACAAGCTTTGGGAATAATGGGTGCACCTGTTTACAGTGTCACCTCTGTTTGCTAATTGTCTCCTTGAGCTACATTTTACTTCTAATGCATTTATTTTTGACAGGCAGTGTCTATTTAGAAATCACATTACTTCAAGTGCAATTGTTCTTTTGTCTATCAAGTAAATGAAGTGTTGTTATACAGATTTCAGGTTCTGATTAGTGAAGTATCAGCACACCACAAAGGTCAATCAGTTATTTACCTGAAGTAATAGAAGTATGACAGGCCTCCTAGATATCTTCTAGATCATGGTATAGCTCATGTTAGTATCAAGATTTTGTATTTGAAACAGCTATACATGCACCTTAGTTTGCATGTATATACATTACATAAATGTATTAAATGTTCTAAAATAGAGTATTGCATATTCCCTGAAGAACATAAGGACAGAAGCACTCAAGTGGAAAATATCAATGTCAGTGCAAACCCAACTCTTCTTCCCCAGTATTTCAAGTTAAGTCAAAGATAATGGTGATAACCAAGGTGTCGGTGTCACAAATATTTTGCAATTGTTTATGCACATAAGCTGTCACACCAAAAAAACTAATGTTTTAAAAACATTTTATTGTGCTTCCTGCTTTTTATATAACAGTGAAGCATAATTTATTTAAGGTTACTTGCATTAGCTTCAACTAATAAGATGCCATAAGAAATTAAGATGAGCCACTTGAGGTCTAAGAAATACCACAGGGGATTTTTATTCACACCCATACCCTCATGTCTGCAATGTTATCAACATTCAGTTAAATAACATGTCTCAATAAGTACAAAACCATGTCTTTATATATATATATAGTAACATATTCAAGTAGAACTATAGTATCAAACAGGAAATTTTGAAAACCTAAATCAGCACATTGATCACAGCCACTTCACTGCATATATATTGATTCTATACACACACACAGACAAAAAGGCATTTTAACTGTTTATTACCAAGGTGGGAAATAGTATTACTGCAGGGAAAGCAGTGGCTTGTCAAAGCCTCATTATTTCCCTTGTCCCTCTGTCCAAGTTCCACATCCCACACTCAGCTCTGCCATGCAAAGACACAAAGAAGAAGGAGAGCAAAATAATTTTCTAAAATAAAGGCAAGGTCCAAAGCTGACAACAGCCCATTCTCAGGAGGGTCTGGGCACAGCAATCTCAGGGACTTTCCAGGGATTCCCAGCCACCATTGCTATTTCACCAGTTTGCCAAAAGAAGCACAGACAGAAAGCCACGCATGCCTTAAGTCACATTCTAAATTGGCTCCCTGGAGCATTTCTACCTTGTTCACTAAAGCACAGGGTATGTTTTCACAGTGTTTAGCATATGCTATGTAACCTGAGCAGGACTTGTATTGTTCCAGTAGTTGTTTTTCTAAAGTATGTTCCCATCAGGACCATAATTACATGCAAAATCCTAGAGTTCGAGCCATTCATAAAGTCACTTTAAACTTTCTCTAACACTTTCTAGCAAGATTAAGGCACATCTTTAAACAGAATATGGAAGAAATCACAAACCTTGAGCACAGGTACAAACCAATGATAAAAGTTCAAATTACTCCAGGTAACTTTATGTATTCCACGACTCAAAATGCTATAGGGAAATGTCCCCTGATGTATTTTGAAGAGCAGTGTATTTTTCAGGTATTTCTGCAAGTGTAAGCACAATTTACCTAGAGTTAATCATTCATGAGTATCATATAGACCTGTACTTATGACTAAAGCTCCTGGAAACTTGAGTCTGAAGTTCTCAAACCACACATCTCCTGCAGCTCCTAAGGCTAAAAATCACAAGTGCCATACACTTAGCAGCAGCAGGATTGAGCCTGATGCCTGTAAGAGAGACAATGGACATGGAATTGCCATTTCCTTGCTAGCCCAACATCTCATTGGGAACATGTGTCTCCTACCAGAGCCTGATGTTGCAGAAAAGAGATCATTTATGTGGAAAGTGTGCAAATTTATTGAATAATTTTACACCTACCCCAAGAGTTATTGTTTTCTTTTACACAACAGCAAGCAATCTTTAGGATATCATTTTGCATACAGAGAAGAGGATGCTCTAGCAATAAAGCTGCTTGCCTGAGACTGAATCCTGCCAAGCACTTTTTTTGCACACAAACAGTCTTCTTGAAATCAATGAGATTTCTTGGATGAGCTCTTCACACAAGTAAAAGGATCAGGTCCTTACACAGCAGAAAGTACAGACAGCCATGTTAACATAAAGCATCCTACAGGAGGAGGTCTCAGCAGCGGACTGAAGCATAGTCACCTACCACACATGATTAATGAGAAGTGACAGGTCAAATTCAGGTGAAATGGAAAGAGGGGCACTTTCCTGCCTGGAACAAAACCTGTTACAAAGGTCTAAGCTCTGCTTTGGGTGTAGTAGGCAGTAGCAATGCAATTAACCATCATGCAATGAATTGCCAAAGCTTACCAGCATGATGATCACCAAAATAACACAACAAACACCCTAGAGACACAGAAAAAGCACAACTATCTACCTTCCAGTACCTACAACTAGACCACAGGAGACTGTCCAGCCCTGGAGACCAGAGGAGAGATTCAGCACAATGCCATGAAAAGGCACCCAGGATGTGAAATCATCCTGGGATTTTATATACACATGCCTGGGAGATTTCCAAAAACACCAAGGCACTGTTTTGCTGAATACCCGGGGTTCCTCTGGCTTCTAACACAGTTCACCTGCGTGTCTCCCAGACAGCAGCAACACGGGCATGAGGCATCTCACCTGTCAGCCCTTTTCCTCTCCCTTCTTCCCCCTGCAAACACCTCACAGCACTGCTGGAGACCCAGCCAGCCTTTGACCCTATTTTACCTCAACTTCTGAACCTCTCCCTAATTGACAATGGAAACATTTAATTCTGTTTCAGTCACTGCCTTTCTCTTCTCTTTAATATATATTTTAACACTGGAAGGAAGAGGGGTTGAGGACACAGCTCTTTCCAAGCAGAACTAATCCTCCTTTGAGGACGGGCAAACCCCACACAGCCCTCGAATCCAAACGGCAAGAGGCTCTGGTTAGCTGGGGAGGCAGCACATCTCAGCAGGTTGTAAAACAGGGATAAACAACAAATTATAACTTAGTGGCAACTTCCGTTCTCCCCCTGCAGCCGGGGATGTGCGAGACTGGCCCTGAGCGCGTGGGGAGGCGCGGGGAGCACATATGCACCAGCAGAGTTTGGAGTGAAGGAGGGGAGCACGTGGGTGGTAGCAATTTAAAAAGCAGCTGTGTGTATGTTTTTCCCAGTTAGACTGTGAAATCACAAATGGTGGAATCAGCACTGTAAGCTTAAAACCACGTTAACCCACTTGGCTGCGTTTTATTGTTAACTTTGCGTCTACATTTTTCCCTTCTTTTTATAAAGGACGCAGAAGGATTCCTCATCCCAGCCACCTCCTTTTATTAATAAGAGGATAAAATGTCGCTAAATATTTCTAATGTAGCAATAAAAGGGTGAAGAATTAGAAAGTATTATAGAACAGGACATTTGTGGCCAGAGCCTTTGGAACATTCATCCTGTTACCATATACTTTCTCTAAGTAATCAGGAATGTATTGGTATTTTTAAATTATGTATCTCTAATAACACAAAAGTACTTAAGAACAGAAATAGACAGTAATGGAAAATGCAGTCAACTGTTGACAACATATAGAATTTCAGAAAATAATTTACAGAGAACAGCACAGCAGATGAGTCAAAATTTTCTCAAAAATATTTCTTGCCTCCGATAGTCCAATGTAATTCATTTTCTATCTCTGTTCATTAATCATTGTTAAAATTAGTGATCCATTTCTTCCACTCTGCCATCTGCACTCAGCTTCGTAACAAACATGACACCTTCCTGCATAATAAAACCTGACAACTACGAGGATGCATTTCCAAATAGCTTTCTGCATATTTGCACCTCTATAACTGATTCCGTTGTCAGACAAAAGTGGATTATTTAACCAGAGTTCTTTCTTTATCAATTCAGTACACAGACGTGTGCTTGTGAGGGAGTGCATGCATGTGTGTATATAAAATGATCAAGTAAAAATCACTTAATTTGAATTAAAAACAAGATATACCAGTTATCTTTGAATTTTCGTGGTAGGTAAAATTGATCATATATATGTATGTTAGTTTTAATCTTCTACTATGATGCTTAAGGATGTAGCATTTGGATAGGCTTCATCTTGTAAAGTTTGCATACACTAGAATTATCCTGACACTCCAATTTCCTCCAAAAAAAAAAAAATCATATCCAGCTCAGTTTTGTTTCCCAGCCTTTGATCACTGACAATTTCAAATAAATATTTTTAAGATAAGATGAAATATCCAAGCAATGAGAAGATATGAAAAAGTGCACAGATAAATAATTAAAATTCAGGATGTCATTTCCATCCTGTTCAGGCTAGCCTCTAATCTCCTGGTGACAGACAGGGGACCAGAGAACAGGGTTTGGTTCTTGGTCTCCTTCCATTCCATCAACAGACTTGGAAAGCCATGGCAGCAGGGCATCTGAGTGGTCCCTCAGTAAATGCTAATTACACTTAGATCCCACTGATTAACAGAAGCTGCAGTCCTCAGCACACTAAAAATCAGGCTAATGGTGGCAGCATTAGGCCATCCACATGCAAGTCAACGCGAACCTGCCCACCAGCTGTGAGGAATCTGGTGCCCTGTTCACAGCTCAGTTTTGGGAACAGAGCTGGACTGCCATGAGACCCTCCATCCATTCCTGCTCCAGACCTGGAGGGTGCACTGAGGAACACAAAACTGCACACCACAGTCCTCCACACCAGAGTTACCAAAACCTTTAAAATACTTTCAGTCAGACCCAAAAAGTATACTGATTTTTAACTGGAATTGGGAAAAAAACATCTTTCCCAACAGATTGTTCCACAGCAGCCTCAGTTGTAGCTACAACAGGGTCTGCGGGTACCCCATAACTGCAGCCAGAGTGACAAATACAGCATTCAAGATGGGAACTGTTCCTTTTTCATCAGGTTCAATGCTAAGTTTTGAGTCATGGCCACCACAGTCACCAGCAGCCACACACTTGTTCACCTGCAGGCCAGGTAAGCCCATGGCCACTGAGCATCCCCCAGGCCCAGCACAGCTGCTGCACACACAGCTGGAGAATGCACCTCCAAAGCACATCCAGGGCTTGGGAACTGCATCAAGGGCTAACAGCACCCCTGGTAGGTTGTGCTGTGTTCAAGAGACCATGCTCATTGCCCAGGTTTGCCAGGTGACCTACTCACCAAACTGGGACCAGCTGTCCCTCTTCCTGATGCCCCCAGTTCCCACCATTAATGGAGACACTGGCATTGTCTCCATTGCAACCCATTGACAAGAAAAGCTAAATGGCTTTCAACAGCACCACCCACTCGAACTCCCATAAGCAAACTGTCTCAGTATAATTTAGTTAACACATCTTCCCTCAATGCCCCAGATTTCAACTCTGCACTACCACCAGTATTATTCCTCTCTCAGATGAATTTGTGATAGGAGCTGCCAGTGGAGAAAAGATCTTCCACTGCTAACATAATGCAAAACACATATGACAGAGTTTTTACATCATACATTTCTATGCAATAAGAGCATATATTCCAATGCTCCTTTTTGCAAAATATGAGGCAGAACTTGAGTACGAGCCCAAAGGGTCAAATCCAAATTGAAGCAACATCTTCAACATACATTATGAGAAGCAGCAGAACATTTGAAGAACAAAGGACCCAGTTTTGCCTTCAGATGTGTGCCTCCCCTTACACATGCACAACAGGCTTGAAGGAGACCAAAGTTTCTGCAAAAATTATTTCAGAAAGCTAAATAACTATTATCTTGAAAGAAGCATCAAAAAATAAAT
This sequence comes from Camarhynchus parvulus, assembly GCF_901933205.1. Taxonomy (NCBI): domain Eukaryota; kingdom Metazoa; phylum Chordata; class Aves; order Passeriformes; family Thraupidae; genus Camarhynchus; species Camarhynchus parvulus. Next base: position 14,578,242 of record NC_044581.1, on the reverse strand, counting down.
AAATTGATCTATTTTTTGTTACAACACTATCTAATACAACAGCAAATGTATGATAATTTGTGGAAGAAAATCTGCATCTGACATGAAAGTGTCTGTTCAAAATTTAAACCAGATGTGATACAAAACAGCTGAAATCTAAATTTTGGGAAAAATCAAGATGCAGAAAAGATGTAGCAACTGACTTCTGCTGGATACTGCAAGGGTAAGAGAGCCCTCTTTTTCAAGCATTTAGACTGGAACATCTTTAGGTACACAGAAACACTTTAGTAATACCAGTTGGGATTATCTTTCTAAAATACATTTTATTTTGTCATCTAGAGTTTGTTGGGGTTTTTTGTTTGTTTGCTTTGTTTACTTATTTTTTTCATTTTTTCTCCATCTGAAAATTGGCTGTCTAGCCTGTTTATGAATTTTCTGTATGTTCCTGTATAGCACTCAGTAAGCCTTGAAGAACAACTACTAACTATTCCTTTTATTCTTCCCTTAAAAAAAAAAAAATCAAACAGGCATTGTCTCTATAGCTGCCTCTTTTGCCTTTTCGTTTCCTTTTTTCTTCACATGTCTGCATACTGACACATTCAATTTCAGGTTATCAGCACATCTGAATTACAGAATACTGATGGGGATAGAGGGCAGGCCTCTCTGGACTGATTAGCATCATTTAAGAAAGCATTCACTTGCTTGCTTCATTGGCTGCAGGGATTCCATGATGGGTGGCCTTTTAGCATTAGAAGTCAATATGGAGCAATCTCATTTGAATTAAATATGGACAAAAGAAAAGATTTGATTGTGGTTATTCATAGCTAACCTTTTAATTTCACAAAGCTCTGAAATTTGGGAGTTTGTAAGCCCTAAAACTTAAATATACTTAGTTTTTCATTTCTTTTCAACTCCCTTCTCCTCTCCTCCTCCAGTTTTTATGTACTTTTTAATTTGTGCAAAACTTAAACCAGAAGCTTATTTCAAAAGAAATGTCTGGATGAATATTCAGGAAAACCTTTTAACCTAGTTAAACCTACACTGACTATAAAAGGAGGAATGCCTGATTCTAATCCATAAATGTATGTAAATCCACACTGAAAAACATATTTGTCTCTATCAGACTCATACTTGTTTCTGAATGGACCATAAATGCAGCCAAGTATTTCATTAACACAAATAATTATGTATGGCCAGTCATTATGACCTTCGTTAACAAGAGCCTAAGTCCACAGAAAGGTTGCAGTGATTGAAAGTACAGCAACTAAATCTGATCACAGGGAAACAAATTTCTAGTCTCTCATTAAAGTAAATTTACTCTATGTGAAACAATACATAAAATAGAAATAACAAGTTCTATCTAACCAGTAAAATCACAGGAATGTGTAACATCGAGCTACAGAAATAGTTGGGAGAAAATAAGTAGAGCTTGAGTTTTCCAAAGAGATCAAAAGAAGTTAAGTGCAAAATTTGACTTCCAAATAGATGAAAGCACAAAAAATGTAGCCAACCTCTCTGAATATCTGATCCCTCTGCACTTGAAGACAGTGGGAGTTTTGCCATTAACTTCAATGGAAGCAAAATCAGACATTGAGAAATGAAGTGGAAATGGCTTTTGCTGAGCTGGGCTGACTGCCATGATATGGGATAAGCTCAGCCTATGAGGAACAGAGGATAAATATCACACTACTTGTAGCACAACTTTTCCCTTTTGCTGCCTATCCCAACAGACCAGGCTCAAATTGGAAATACATAGTTAGCTCCAGTCCAGACAATTTCATAGATATCCTGATGAAAGAGAAAAGTACTAGTCTCATGGAAAAAGATTCCAGCAAATCATTCCTGTGTTGCAGACACAACTGAAGCTGGAATCAAGACCTGTTTAAAGAATTTCCATGGATCATGTTAAAGATTAAACCAACTCCTTAAAAGGAAGCACCAAATCACTACCTGCATTTAGACCTTCTAGCTGTTTTATGGAAGTTAGGCTTGGAACCATCCAAAGTATTCACAGAACTGCCCCTGGGTTCCTCAATATTTTAGTTGGTTTCTGCTGTTCTAATATACAGTGCCTAGAGGAAAGAGAACAGAGGTAGGGAATATGTTTCCTGAGGAAACATGTGCATTCAACTTCTTCAAATGGCATGACCTCATTGTAGCATTGAATGGTTAAAACTCAGCTTTTCCAAGTTTCCTTTCTGTACCCAGTTTAACAAAAGAATTTTGATTTTGGTTTTTTTTTTTCAAACCAACCATCCCAGACCTCTGCACTCTCTCACACAGCATTATATCAACAGTATCCTTAGCATGCATTTTGTCCATGTTCAAATGGAATAAGTCTAAATAAAGAAACAAAAGCGCTTGGGAGCACTTTCACTGCAGCATAAGCATTCTGCAAAGGCCCTCCACAAATGTTTCCAATATGCTTCATACTGCAACCCAATGTGCAACTTCTAAACTACACCACCACAAGTAAGAAATTAGAAATGTTGAGGGCTATTGAACACTGAATTTTCACAGTGCATCTGCACAAAGTTATTTAGCACAGATGTTTCTGTAATTGTGATCCACTGGAAAAACTTGAAGTGTTCAATGGCCCTCACACTTCCACCTGCAGAGCAGTACTGGTCTAGTACAACTATGCTGAGCTGTAATGTATAAAAAGCAGCAGCAGAGGCTGGATCTGACTTTGTAAGGATTTTCACAAATAGTGTTATTCTGCTTTGTTTGTGAAGGGGTGCCACGATTTTGGGTTTTTTCTTTTCGTTTACAAAAAGACCCACATATTAAAAAGGGGTGAAATAGATTTTACATGCCTGGCTTTGAACCTGGGAATCTCCCACAGTGCAACTAATTGCATTGCCAACAAGACACAGGAGTACACCCACAAGCAGCATAAAATGTAACTGTGAGGGGTGTGATGGTAAGTCTTTATAAATAATACATTCATCCCAAGGTGCACTTGTGTCTATGTTGTTAATGTAGGTATTTTTTCATTAGTAGCTGTAAAGATATCTGGGCAGGTGAACATCAATATGCCTCCAAAGACAATAAAAATTGGGAGGCAAGAGAACAGGACTTGTTTGTTAAGCAGAATGGTTAGAGACACTCCGTTTGTACAAGTGCAAAAAGGAAGTGAAGCTCATTACAGCGACCCTGTCTCTCCTGTGCATTCACATGGCCTCAGAAATTTCCAAGAGAGCATCACCCTATTCTAAAACACCCTCCAAGAGGGTGTCTGAGAGACTGCAGAGCAGGCAATA
>NC_044581.1:14512500-14570000 GCF_901933205.1 Camarhynchus parvulus | reverse complement strand
TACAGCTCTGCCACCAAGTGCTGCACCTCACAGCCTTCTCCTCAGCAGGGCTTCATCACCACCTCCCTGTGGGACACCTGTGGGCACATCCACTGAAGAGAACACCGGCCAGGGAGAGTCTAATTCTACAAATTTCCCCATCACCAGTCGGGAAGCTGGTGGTGGCAGCTGGTGCAGAAGAGTAAGACAGGAACACCAGCCAGCTCCAAGTGGGTAAACGCAGCAAAAACTGCTCTTGACTACTGTCCTGGTCCCACATGGTGAAAGGGAAGGACCACCTTATCTTGGATCCTTCTTTCTCCAATTTATTACATTTCTCCATTGGAGCTTTTTTAAGTCTTATTTCCATTTTTACTGTAACCAACCCGGGTCAGATAATCAGAGATACTGCCTTCTGTTCCTCTCCCAAACCCATTTGGGATCAGTTTACCAGAATTTGGCAGGTGGGCAATCCCTTTATCTCCTTAACCTAAAAGGGACGTCCCCCTTCCACTGCCCAGCCCTCCCATCATCCTGGAGGACCCAACAGACAGGAGACAGGCTGCAAAATAGCAAGCCACGACAGTAAATTTTATTTGAAAGCAGTTGCCAGATTTCAGATATGGCAGGATTCCTGTTTGTTTGGAACAGGAGGAGGTATTTATACTGCAGATACAGTCTGAGCAAGAGGTTGTCTTGCTGACTGCTCAGAACACGTTTGTGGGAGTTTGATTTCAGCTTATGAAGGGGTCTGCACCATCTGGAGACTCCTACAGCCTCTGGTCCACTTCAGGAGCCTTAAAGGGAGCCCATAAAGAGGTACATTCGAAACTGAATTTGAGGGGGGCTGCTCAACTCATGCCAAACTATACATTTATGAAAAAAAAAAAAAAAAGAAAAACCAAAACCATTTGCAAGTACTGGTACCACAAATCTGCCCTGAAAATCTATGTATTCCAATAAATTCTGTTACAACACATACTGACCCTGTTCTGAGCAAACCACACAATTTTAAAATTATGCCAGCCTCTGCAAAACTATGTGGGATCTCTTACACCATGAATTAATATCCACAAGAGACTTAGCTGAGCTCATCAAACTCATTTCACATAAGACAACAAATTAAATCACCCCAGGGATGGAGTACATGAAAACCCAGAGTGCTATCAAGCATGCTAGGTGCCTATAAGGTAGATTTCTTTAAGCAAAATATTAACTATAATTTCAGAATACACTGCTGCTATTGTTTATATGTACCACGTAATGAAATGCTACTCCTGTTTTCACCAGATGGTAGCACATATAATTTTCAGGCCTTCAGTTCATATCATAATACAAACAATTGGTATGGCAAATATTACCGGTCTATAAACACTTCCACTGTTCCACAGTGCTTACACACAAAAAAATAGAATTTTTCCATTTCACCATTGTAATAGAAATAATGATAATTTCTGAGATTCCAAAATATATGCATATTTGGTCACTTTTTGCCACCCAAAACAAATGAAATTATCAAACCTCAGACTGTTCGGCTGCTTCGGCATTTTAAATGAAAATCAAATAGCAACAAAACTACGCAAATATCAAAATGCTTAAATGGTACAATGCAAGATGTATCCTTAATACATTTTAACAATAACACATGCTGTGTTCCTACACTGGAATAACATCATCCATATGAATCCCAGGAATTTAGTATATCTGACAGTTTCTCTCAACCACCCATAACATTCTTTCCTGTCTCATTGCAGCTGGCGAAAGAGAATTCTATAATTGAGTGGTACAGAACATGTGCCCTCCCTGCTAGAAGATGACAGATGGATTATAAAAACTTCAAAGCAGAGCATTTGGAGCACCAGGGGAGAGATAGTGGGTATTTGAACTCTCAGTCTTTACCCAGGAGACAATGGCACTCTGACATGGTGCATATATCAAGGAATGGTGTAACTAGATAGACATAATCTTTCTTTTCAGTAAGTATTTAACATTCTGTTACGAACAAGTTTCAGCCTAGCTAAAGTGCAACTCATCTTAATACTAATCATCGTAGCCTGAAAGGCTACATGCCCCCTTTTTTCAATTTTGGCTCAACTGCTCCTTCATAAAACTGTTTTTTAAAGGACAGAAGCAGCGTTACATAGGTGCTCGGGTAGCAAAAAGGCTAGTTTTAATCTTAAAAGTAATGTTTTGCTGGGATTTAGTATTTGCATATGTGTAGGTGAATCTCTTTTGCTCGCTGGAATGCTTATTTGCATTGTCTGCATTTAAAGCCTGCTCTCCATCAGAGTTTACATACCACATGTTGCTGATCATTTACTAGTTAGTAAAGTTCCCTTAGATTTTTAACATTGCTTAAAAAACTCTCATAATTCCAGGGGCATAAATCCTTTCAAGGAATTGATCCTTTCACTCCTGCTGCTATACCACAATGATGGCTGAATGTCTGATGCCATCTTTATTAAGATAAATCATGAACTGAAAAAAAAATTCTCATCTGTCTGCATATCTCTTAAATATCTGCTAGAAACACAAAAAGAGAGAGAATCCCGTTCACACCAGAGGTGTGTTAAAAATTTCTTAAAGTTAACAATAATTGCAGCAGAATACAGATTTTCTAAATCATTAGCTTCCCATACAAACACAGGGGTTTAGTATATCTTGAAATTGTTCATCAATTTCTTTTTACCGCTCCTGTTACAGCCATTGCTCCTGGTTTATTAAGAAATTACTAGCTGAAATTGTTTTTAAAAATACCTATGACTTACTGTAAGGTCAGAAATAAAAAGGAGTTTAAAGGTCTCATTTGTCTATATCACAAAAATCGCACACACATGATTTGACACAGTTTGCAGCCGCTGCTCAGGCAAGGCCCAGGACTAGAATAGCAAGGGTATTATTGCAGGTCAGAATTGAGGGGTACTGGCAGAGCTGCGTGTGGGAAAGCTTGCATAACAGCCACCCTGTGCCAAGCTTTAGCCTTTGTTATTAGGCCCTCTAATGAACGCCATATTCACACAAAATAAATAAAAAAATATGCTGCATATTTTAAGTAGAGTGAATTCAAAACTAAACAATTGGAAGCTTCAATGCTACAAGAAAGCCACACAGTAACTATTCCCATTCTCCTACAAATGCATTTAATAAAGTAACATGCGAGCAATTTTAAATATTTGATCCTTTTATTATACAGCCGAAATGGAAAAAAAAAATAAAAAAGCAAGCAAGCACTCTGGAAGATGATGAGGCTGTAGTTTTTAAGTAGCAAGTAAAAACAATAGCACCAAGATAACAGAGAGAAAAACAGAAGCAAGTAACTTTGCAGCTGTGTTAATAAAAAATGTCCTAGCTGAGCAGGAAGAGCTCTCGCTCACGCGCTGCCCAGGGCTTCGCCATGGATGGCTCTCCAGCAAGAGCACTGGGGCAAACTGCAAAGCTGCCTACTAATGTATATTTTTTCCTGCAGAAAACATTAATCCCAGTCTTTAAAAGAGGGTAGGAGGTGGAGGACTGCGATGCTTTGAAGGAGACCTGTTTTGAGAAGCCCTTTTTTAAAGTGCATTTTCATCTTTTCTTTTTTCAGTGATCTTCTGCCATACTGGAATGTAAACACCACAGGAATAGACAGAATCTCGAATTAAGGATTTGGATGCCTTTCTTTGGAAGTAATCTTCAAAGAATGTACATCCCAAACATCACAGGGGCTGAACAAGCTAGGAAGCTAGCTACTGCATGTAAAACTGCACAGGTCATACCTACTGCCTACTACCAGCTTGGGTCCTGAACTGCTGCAAATACAGACAAAACTGTTTTGAACCACAGTGTATTTGACAGGCAGGAGTATCAGGGACAGTAATGTTGCTTTAATGGAAGAAAGCCCTTCTTTCACAACAGCACTAGTGTACTTATACACACTGTGTTGTTGAATTAAAAGTTAGCTCAGCAGGACCCTAGCTTTATTTTTGTTAGTAGGCATCCACCATCAGTAGTCGACACTAGTGGAGAGCAAAGGCATGTCTTATTTACAGATGCTATTGTGCAGGCTTTAATAATAGTAAATACACAGAAGACAGACTATTGTGGATGGAAAAAATCTTTGGTTTAATGAACTGTCAACTCGTCCATCATGATGTTACCCAATCTAAAAGCGCCAAATCTGGACAAGCTCTTTGATGATATAAAGCAGGCAAGAGGGTTTGTTCACACGCAACAAAATGGAAGAGATTGCTGCCATTAAAAATATACTAGCCCATGCTAGCACTAACTGCCACACATTTGTTAGATAATAGCTTGATTTTTTTCCTGTGAGAATAGCCTTCTGCAAGAAAGAGACATTTAATCAGAGTGATACATGACATCCAAAAACTGAAACCAAAAATTATGGCATGAGCTAAAAGCAAGTTGTCTTCCTGAAGGCAGAATACTGAAACATCTTTAAGATTAATTCTGAGAGAGAATTCTGAAAGTCAAATGCTGAAAGATATTGAAAATACATTAATTATGCACAACTCAGGATCTAGGAGAGGTTAAACCCCAACTTGGCAGAAAATTGAATCCTTTTATTTGATACAAACTTTGTACATAGTGATGTTATGTCCTGCATCCCTAATCTCCCTAGGTCTAGCAACGGAGCAAAAGGGCTGCAAGACAAAGAAACTGGAGATTTAGCCATTCCAGTGTCATCCTGCAAAGAAATTAAATGGAACAGGCACTGTGGAAAATGGTTTCTTGCAACCATTCGTGGCAGAGGTCAAGCCTCAGACCTACCTGGGGCAATTGTCCATCTTGTTCTATCAAACATTTATAACGACTTCCTCAACTAAAGTGGGATTCGAGGAAAGGAGACTTTTCACAGTTGCATCTGATGACTCTCTCAGGAACAACTGTCATTCACGTGCATTAATTTTCTGTCACCTTAAGCACTAACCAACCTTTGAAGACATGCTCCCCTACTTTCCACAGTGCATATTTTCCAGTATTATCACAGCTGAATATTAATCCTTTATATTAATTTTGTGTGTGGTGTGTGTGCATGTTAGTCCCTCTGTATGCATTTTAACACTGGGGACCCTTGCTTTCTGCTCTGGATAGTTTCAATTTTAATACTTTAACCATTCATATTAGAATGCTCAAAATTTTGGAGGCTAATTTTGAATCATCCACATTTTGATTCCCAGAAGGGCCAAGCACTTATTTTTCATTACGAAGTGCAACAATAGCTGTGCTCAGGAAATCAAGTCCTATGTCTCTGAGGATTATTTTTCCAAGAATTAGACACACCAAATAAATGATGTCTTTGGCAAATGCAATGCAAAATCTATGCATTAGACACACATTCAATTTCATTCTACACTTAGATACTTAAATGAAGATGAATCTTTTACATTTGCTAAAGAGTTGATTGGTCTGTTTGATAACATGATGCTCTCCAAAAGGTCACCAATTTGTCTAACCATAGAAACAACCACTAGAGCTGATAAAGAAGCAGATTCCCTGAGCACTAAATTTTCAGGAAGATCTCTGTCTCCAAGGACCCAGATAATTCCAGAACATAGACATGAATTCTGTTCTGGTTCAAGGTATGGGGAATTCCTTAAGGTAACAATTTTTCCTTTTTTAGAATACTAAAGGTCACAGTCTCACACTTAATTATGACATGAATGTTCAACAGAGTGGGTAACTTTGATTTCTCAAATGGAAGCTGAGCTGAACAACCTCTGGGGCAGCCCAACATCACAACAACCTCACAACAGCATGCCCTCTTCTTCCCTAACCCTCAAGAGCAACTCTTGCCATCTTCCCAGCCTTTCTCACTGTTTCACTCCTGTCAATGAACTCTAAAAATTCTGACTTTCTTGAGCTTTTAACCTTGATCCCTCTGTGGAGATGACGTCAGCTCTCTGGAGTGCTACAAGAGGCCCAGCAGGCAGCAGGAGATGCAATGGCAAGAATGATAAGCTATCTTTCACTCAGCCAGTCAATCAGTTCTTTCAGCCATCGAGTGATGCGAGCACAGTTCTGAAACCAAGGTCTTTGTTTTCCACTGGGTCAGACCAGCCAATTTAAAAATTTGGTAGCCACAACTTTTGTTTTAGATAACAATAAAGGCATTACCTGAAAAATCAAATGTCATCACTTCTCTAAGCATAAAACACCCATCACCCCAAGGTCTGACCTACTGGCAGAAGTGCCAGAGGACTGCTGATAGTTTTGTGGGTGCTACAAGAGCCCTGCAACTTCAGTTCAATTAAGGTAAGGAGACATTCCTCCACCAAAAGTTTCACACTTAATTACGAGCCCAGACATCCTAGTCTGGGGAAGAGGAGGTCATCTGGAAATAGCATATGTGGATAAACAATTGAAAAGGGAGAGATTAAAACACCTCTTTGACCCCACAGCAATTTTTTTAAGTCTCTTATTTTTTTTCCCTTGTTTTCTCAATAATTTTTCATATCTAATATTTCAACAAACATTAACCAGAACTGGATAACACATTATAGGAATGCAGTGAATGGAACTGGACTAGGTGGTCCATTTTCAGGAGGCAATATGAATGATTCCTGTCTTGCAAACACTAGAGAAGTTACACATCATCATAAACATTTCATTTTGGTTTACCTCAAACAAATCTGTACTTTTATTTCTTTGAGCTACTTCTACAACACAAATAAACCAGAAAATTATTTTCAAAGGTACAAACAAGGTCTCCCCTTAAGGGCTCCTAATGTACACAACTGTAATAACTAAAACTAGAGCACTTAGACTTTTTTACTGAAGTTATAGACACTAAAGGCTTCAGTGCTGGAGGGTGCTGGTTCTCTTATCCATGTCAAGCAAGGTAACAATTCACAAATAGAAGGTGATGTAACTGGAGCATGTTGTGCTCCACTGGTCCTGGCAGGTAATATTGACTCTACCTCTCATCATCTCCTAGCATGGGAAATATTGCAAGTGAGCTCTTTTGCCAATGGACAGAGGCTATAAAGAGCAGCATGAGCCACAACCAAATAGAAGTGTCAAAATTCACTCTTCTAGCAAATACCCAACTGCCTGATATCCTCTCCTCCAAGACTTTCCCAGCAGCTATCTCCATCCCAAAGTTTTCAATCCCATGAAGACAACACTGAAACTTTTTACCTGGAACAACTGCTTCAGTGTGCTTGTGAATCAAATAGTTGCTAAGAGAGAATCAGAGTTCTAAAATATCAACAGCCAAAGACCACTCAACCTTATTATGGCATTTGATGATACTGTGAATTTACACTCCTGTTTTCACTTCCATTTTCAAAAATTAGGCAAGAAAAAAGGATATTACAGCAATTGAAAATTGACCTCTTGGCTGAATCATTTTACCAGGGACCTCTTCCATCAAACCATCCACGTGGGAAACCTCAAGTGTATCTCTCTAGAAATACAACCAACAGGAAAATTGCTTTCCATGGCTAATCCATACAGGTGAAGAGTTAAGCTTGCCCTCTTGCTGCCAGCTTTTCCAAAGCCATGATTTTAAACCAGAAACCAGAAGTATTTTCAAGAGCAAAACTGTCAAATGCAGATATGAAAATCCTCTGGGGAACAGTATCAAAGACAAAACTACTTCATGGCTTCTTGACATGCATGGTTGAAACTCAAACAACTTCCCAAAGGGTCAAGAAAACCTGCTTTGGTATAGGAGCAATCACTGACTGAGCCATTCAGTTCAAAGGCTGTGGCTGCAGGGTGAACTTGGGGTGAGGAATTTGCCCTTCAGTCCAGCCAGAGCAAGTGAGCAAATATGTGGCAGATGAGTATCAACACATAAAAATGTGAAGGTTTAACATCTGGGGAAAGCAATCTAAACAGCCACGTACAACAACACTGAATTTGCAAATGGCACGTAAGCACAGAAAGGGATCCTGCAATGGACAGTCCTCTGGAATCATCAGTTCAGTAACCTACACAGATAAACACAGCCTGAGGCATTGGTTTAGGGGGGCATTGAGAGCAGGATGGACAGCAGCCTCCTGCCACAGCAGAAAGCCTTGGTGCACAATGTCCAGCACATCGTGGGCCACTCTGGCCTTGTCCTGTGAAAGCATGCAGCAGAGTCAGAGGCATCAGAAAGGTCAAATAACATGATAAAGGAGATAGAGTGGCTGCTCCACAGGACAGATGAAAATACTGATGTTTGTGAAAAGAAATAAGCTTGGGACCCCACTGCCACAGAAGGTGGGGCAACACACAAACTGCAGACGGGACAGATTTGTGGTCTTTACAGTGAGGGTTAGAGTGTACCCTCCAGCATCACCCCAGTGACAGTGGGTACCAGGATTTTGTGAGGGAAATGGACCACCTCAAGCACCTGGGCTCACTTGGCCTCCATAACCAGCACCTCTCACTGCCAGCACCAGGCAGGAGGGCAAGGAGGGCCACTGGCCTTCTGCAAGGGCATTTCCTTCACACCTCCCAGAGCTACCTCCCTGCAAACATACAACAAGACCTTCCTCCATCTACACTCTTTCAGACAGCCCAGATCCTCTTCATTTTTCCAAGCAAATTATTAAAACAAAAGCATGTTCATATATTTTTCATCAATAATATCATAATATTTCTTAAAGGCTGCAAAATCCTTTTACCCACTTGGCAGACAGACATGCAAGCACTGTCTGAGCTTCAGAGGTGATTAGTGCCCCAGTTGCAACCCCAAGATTCATTTGTATCAAGAGGCCTCCAGCACCTGTAAAAATCACCTCTCAATGAATTTCTCAAGGTCACACAAAGTCAGAAAAAGAATTAAGAATGAAGTTCTGTCCAGTGCTTTATCAACAAATTTAATTTTCAGGTGTCATCCATTTTTCTCATGATATTATGGTCATTCAAGCTCATATTTCACAGATGGACACCTTTTGCTCCAGGCACACACTACTTGATCTATTTTAGAAATCAAGCACAAGATCCTCAGATGGAGCCAATCCACACACTCACAGTGCAGGGTAACACTAGGCAGAGGTCACTTCTGAGCTGTTCATCACCACTGCCTACTGGAAACTACTTCTGTGGATGCTGTGCACCCAGAACTGCAATTAGGGTTTATAGGGAACCTTTGTCATTCCCTGTTCCCCCCTGCAACATCTCTTTTCCCTCTGTGAAGAAAAAAAAAAAAAAAAAAAGAGGTAGGTGGAAAGAAAATATGGCGCAAGAACCTAGAGATCAATGCTGAAACCTTTGGATTCAGATACTTTAGAGCCAGATTTTATCAGTTATCCATTCCACCAGACAGAATTTGCTCCCAAATCTATATTATTTATCTAAAAGGGCACTCCAGCACATAAAAACAATTCAATGCTATAAATTTACATATGGTATAAAATTTCTTCATTTGCCCACTTACAGAAATACCAAGAGTTAGGCCTTACTCTGATTTAATGAGGTGAAATTGAAGTGGTATAAATGTGGCAAAAACTTAGAAGGTCACTAAGATCCTTAATGAAACACCTGATCACAGAGGCCCATTTAGAAAAGAGAATTCCAAGTTCTTTGCCCTCAAGATGCATGACAAAGATTAATTGCAAAAGTAATGCAATATATGCTGAAGGGAACTAGAAGACAGGTGCAAACAATTGCCAATTTTTAAAAGTATTTTGCAGAATTCATTTGTAATTCTTCATAATCACTTCAGTATTAGGGGAAAAGGCAAAAATGGCAAGGTATCAGTGAATAGAGCTGGGTAGAAGCTCAAGTTTCTCCAAGACAAAAGATTTTTACACCAAGAGGCGTAAACCAACCTGAAAACTCATCTCCTTCCTTTGAATATTCTACAACAAATCCACTACAACAACACGAGGCAGAAAAGTCCAGGGTAGGAAGGACATGCAGAGTTTACATTAAATTCTGCCTGTGCATGTTTCACAGCAGTACAGGAATACAGGGGTTCACATTTCAAACAGGAGTGGAAACAAACAGCCCCTGATGGAGTCCTGTGAGCAACAAAGGAAACCAGCACCCAGGAATCTCTATTGCCAGATGTCAGCAACTGGTCCTTTCACCCTGACAGACACATTAGGAGACCCAGATGTCCAAACTGGAGGTTTTCTAAAGAAGAAATCTAAAATATGCTTGGATCACTCATATATATAGAATACTTCAAGTTACAATCATCCTCAGCAAGAGATTTTCCTTAATACTTATTTGCATCTGTCAGCTGATGTTGATACATACTGTAGCTTTCTTTTTATTGATTTTAAATTTTAGAAACGTCACAAGTTAATTCATAGGTCTTCAGAAGAGACCAGCAGTAACTAAACTATTCCAACATCTTAATGAACCTACTTCACCAGAAGCAAATTAGTAGCCACAATTAGTATACTTATGACTAGATTTTTGTAATTTTAAGCCTCATGCAATGTATGCTCTCTTCAACATCCCCTCCTTGCCACTGGAGAAGCAAATAGCTTGTGTTTTCACTTTATATGACCATCTTCTTGTATCTTGCAGGCATATAATTTGCTATTCCTATAAGTTCTTTTTTTTCAGGTAATGGTAGTAGTGCATGGCACTTTGCTTGAGAGCCAATTCCATGCTAAATATTGATGAGTAGCTTAATTAGAGACTAGTAAAGGAAAGAGAGAGACTGGGTTAACAAAACCAAACAGTGATGTTGCTGAATGTGGACCCAAAAATGCATTTTAAAAATTCTACATGTTCTAATGAGTAATACTTGCATGCTTTTAAAATCATTTTGTGGCTATGGCTCCCAGTCATGAAAATATATGCAGTCTCATAAAATGTCTGATATTAGCATGCCTCTTCAAGTGCAAGTGAGTTGTCAATAAGACAATTAAGACAACATCAATAATACACACTGCATGTTATTATCTGCTATTTGAAATCCCAGCCTATCCAAAGATCTCTGGAAACAAAGGGTACATCCAACATTGGCAAAAGCATCTCCCACAAGTGAAATATGTAATTCTGAATGTATGCAATGGCACTCCTACCTGTAAGGGAAAGAATTGATTGCTTTTAAATACAGAATAAATAACTCCTGATAATGTAAAACCTGGCTCTGTAGAAGAAATGGCTACAATAGAAAATTAGCAATCCTGTGCTTAAATCAATCGCTTCTATCACATGATCCAAGTCGATAAAAGTACTGAATAAGTGCTATCATTGACCTTAATCGGCCAACAATTGGCACACAGGGATCAGAAATCCTAGTGAGGAAATCAGTTGTCCCTAGTAGATTTTAGGGTTTGGGGGAACAGCAGATCTGGAACCTCTCATGACACCTTTCTATCCAACCACCATGGTTCTAACAGGAGGAAGGGAGGACTGAAGTTAAACAACCAGACTTCCAGCAGACTCCCTCAGGTATAAAACTGAACAGGTGCACATAGCTGAAGAATGCTCTACTCCTGACTTTTATTTTCCCCTCTGTAGCACAGGAAATGTAGTTAAGCATACAACAAAAACAGTTCTCAATGATTTTACATGGTGCAAATAACCTATGTGGAAGTGAGGGTGATGAAAATCGTGCTGCACAATGACTAATTTGGGCTTTAATCCTGATGTCCCATTTCATCCAAAGTTGCCATTAAGCTCAAAAGGAAAAAGGACTACATAACTGGGACCTAACATTTTTATTTATCCACCTCATAAGCTGAATGTGATTTCAGATTGAACAGAATAGATCTCACTGTAACTAATGGACCAGATATATTCATACAATGTCTTTTTATTGATTTTACTTTCTTCTACCTATTGTTTGCATTTTCCTTTGAAAAAACATATAACTGTCATTATGCTGTAGATGTCCTTTACAATTCTTATATCATTCACTATTTCTTAACAAAAAATACACGTTTTGCTACAGCTTGCTTTCTAATGAAAGACTCCCCACTAGCCAAACTGGAGTTAAATTGTTAGAACATACTGTACAATTTGGGAGAAACAGAAGAAAATTAAACCCTTTGGAATTGGTTTGTTTGGGTTTGAAATATGTGTCTTTAAAAATTTAATAAGAGGAAAAAACATGGCTAAAGGACAGGCTTCATTTTAGACACATTCTAAACAATAAGCCTATTTATATAACTGATCACATAACGAATTTCTAGGCACTTTATAGAATGAAAAGCCTTTTGCACTGCAAAAGTCACACCACACACAGCTTTCAAGTTTCAGAAAATAAATATTCAAAGGAATAGAGCCATAAAAAGATATTAAGTATTTTTAACCCACACTAGTCTGAAATTTTACACAGTACCTTAAATAACCACACAAAAAAAAAGGAAAATAGCTACAAAGGATAAGTATGTGAACAAATTTAAACATACTTTCTTTGTTTACCAATTTTTTTCCCTCTTCCTTGATTTATATTGCAATATTTTGCTCCTAAGTTACGATTATGCAAAGTACAATTTGTTTTGGATGACTATTTGGAATGTTTACAATTATTTAAATACAATTTACTTAACTATTTTGAAACCAAATGATGTGTTGAATTAAAGAAGGTTCAACATTCAAATTGCTGTCATGTGCTCATTTCTCTGCAAACTGCACTGACAGCTGAGGACGGCACATTTTCATTTGCACAGGGTGCCTGGTGTTCCTGCAGGTCACACTGATTTTAGAACCTTTCCACCAAGGGGCAACTGTCATGGAATCAACATCCAAATTATCTATCAATATGGAAGCCCCCAGCCGAATGTGGGCAGAGCTGAGAAGGAAAATGTAAAGCCATGCTCTTATTGATAAAATCTACACAGAACTTAAGCTACAGTTTACAAAGGCAATGATTCAGCTACCAGATTAAAAAACATTTTCAAATAACCAAATAACTTTGCATGCAAGAGCAGCCTTCAGAGACATTCACATTTATGCAGAGCCAGCTTTTGCCAAAACAGTGATGATCTCAAGTGTTTCAGTTCCTTAGCACAACTGAGCCTAAGGGCACAAGGAAGGGATGAGGTTGATAAAGTAGGAAGCACCCACACATAAGTATCTTTGACAGAGAAAAGCTTCCAGCAGGATCTCAACCAGGTGCAGCCACTTTCATTAGCCAAGTCTGAGATTACTCCCATGCTGACTATCAAGTCCTATGAAAATATGAATAATCTGCATGCACCACAGCAGTGCTCATCCACACACTCTGCCACTGCTGGACATCCTCAGGATTTCAAAACTATGCACATAATTACCAAAATTCTCCCAGAACTAAAAACACACAAATACCCATCTACATTTTGTAGACTTCAGTTCTTTAGGTTGATTGTGCTGTTTAATTTCCCATTAAAATAGAAAAAATTCTCAGTTGTACAGATGGGACAAGACAGAGTCTGGGATTTCTGAGGCATGTGGGAAAGAAGCTGTGCTAGGACTTTCATCTCTCCCTTTTGGTTTCTGCTCAAATCTGTTACTGCTGCTTGTACAATCAGTAACAGTCAAACTAGGATCACTCACACTCAAAACACAGTTACCAGCTGGAGCCCTCTGTGTAATTCCAGCTGAAACTCTTAGGACAGTTTTGGAAGCTCACCATTACCTGAACTCCTCAGGGTTTGGGTGTGTTTGTTTAAATAAAAGGAGAAGTCCAGATAAAAGGTGTAAATTCCCCATCTAAGGTAGCTATTCTTGGAACACCTTAACTCTTGGCCATGGAAACTGAGTCAGTTTCAGCAGCCCCTTCCAGCATGGCACATGCAAATGCAGTTTTTGGAGATTTCAGTGTCACTGAAGTCAAGGCCATCCCTTTGATACTCAAGGCTTGAGCTAAATACTGGCTTGCCATGAATAAACCAAGTTCAGATGCTTAATCATGTTTTCATTTCTGTGTGATGGATCATTCCACTGCGATACAGAGCCTTTGGTCAGCAGGGCTTCTTTGGCTGCTACTGTGCAGAGTCAGGAGCTCTTCTGTCTGCAGGTGACAGCCTGAGGGACTCTACTGAAATCCAGGTATGGCCAAGCCAGAACTGACAGCAGCTCTGCCTAGAAGAGCATCAGAGGATGTCCTAGGGCTTGCCTGATCACCTCAAATTCAGGGGTATTTTATTGGGTCAGAGAAGATCACAGGGGTTGCCACTGAAGAAAACTACATGTCAGCCTACCAGCCTTAGGCTTTTTGAGTAGGGAGAGTTTTCTCAGGATCACTGGAATGACTCAGGAACACAAATGTTCATGGGACTCTGACCATGGGAGGAGTAAAGCTGACAATTATTTCTAAGAGAAAATCTTGGTTCCAGTGAACTCAGTGGTAAAAGTCCCCATTATTCAACAGAGCCAAGATTTATTCTTGGACTTTAAGGCCAATAAGGAAAACAGAAGCAAGAATTTTACTTAATCACTCCTTATAAACTGCAATAAGGAATGGTGGAGTCCGAGTCCTCCCTGTTATTACCAGGGTTCATGTGAGGACAGGGACAGGAGTCTTCTCTGTTTCATTTCAAACCATCTTAGGCACATCATTCTTTTCTTCCTCTTTGAACGGGAGTGCAGAATCCCTGAAATCCGGGGCCTTGCTCAGACTCCCGTGCCTCTTGGTGTGTCAGTCACACAGAGGCAAGCAGACTGCAATTGCTGCCTACCCAACCTGTGCAGTGCCCCAAGCTGCAGCAGCCGTGCATGGCTTCATGTAAGTGACATGTCACAGCCAACAGCGAGTGTGTCAGCTCCCTGACAGGCACACAACGTGTGACAGCATCCTCCAACACCACTCTCGGGCAGCCTCCGCCTCTCAGGGACAGCACAAACAAGACTTGGGAGCAAGGAGAGCAGGACAGGCATTCTGAGGGGTTTTTCAGTGTTTTCAGTGACGTGCAGCTGCTTTGGAGCAGTAGCACCGCCAGCGAGTGTCAAATGTCACTCCTGTTCCCGCTGTGACTGCGAACATGGTGCAGTGCATAAAACCCAAACGTGCTACTTAAACTCTGTAACTCCTGAGCAGTGCCCTCCATTAAATGTAATTGCATTATCTGACAAATAATCAATGTCCAGATGACACTCAAGAGTCCTAGCTGCTAATCCTGGGCTAAAACTATCTCATATTTGCCTTCTTTCTGAAGTTTTATACTGTGCCTGTGCTTCAATATCAGCCTCAAAGGAGAAGCAGCATCACAAATAAGGTCCTGGCTTCCAATATGAATTTTCTAATAGTTCCATTAGAGAGATGAAGAACATAATCTGGTTTTGGACAAAAGAGGGCTCAGTCCTTGGCAAGCAAAATGACATAGCACCTTGTTTATATCATTACTCATGATATTTAGCATGTTAATTTTTCATTCTGTTAGGTTTAATTCTTCAATATTTGGAACAGATCTCTTATTTTACCAGGAGTTCCAATGAGAAGGGAAAGAGCAGTGACTTTGCTATCAAGGTCTGCAAAGAAAATTGAAATAGCAAATATTAGTTCAACAGAACAACCTGTGAGAGTGTAAGAGCTATTTTGTATGGATGTGGGCTGCTCTGATCTGAATGCATAGAGGACAGCATTGTCCGGGGACACAATAAAAAACTTCTCTCATTCTTTCTTCCTCTTCCTCAGCTGGGCCTCCAAGTTGAAGCACCCATGGTCTGCAGCCCCTACATCCCTGATGCTCCTCCACCTCTGACAGGGGAATGAGCAGTGCCACTCCCGCCCCTGCCTGTCCTGGCCACTCCCCACAGGTATTTCCTGTCTCCATCACCTGGCTGTGGAGGTATAAAACTCCTTCCAATCCCCTGCCTTCACCGTTCCTCATCTGCAGCTGGCAAGGGCTCAGCCAGGCCGCCCTGGCAGGACCTGCTCCAGAGACCCAGCAGCTCAGAGCCAGGAGTGGCCCTGGGCAAGGGAACAGCTCTGTCCCCTGGGGTGTCTGAAGTCATCCTGCTGTGGGAAGGTGGTGCTGGAATGATGCCAGACCAGCCTTGGTGGAAAAAACAAGAAAATGAGAAGAATTTTCCTGCTCTTCACAAAAAAGCACAGTTCTGTGATGTGAGCTTAATTAACATTTACATGAACACTGTATTTGTTTATATTTAATACATCTTTTTCTAAATGTAATTCAAGACCACAGCTATTCTAAAGTATGAAAAGCAACTCTTCCTTTGAACCACATTTTTAAAGGAATTCCAGCCAATTTAAAAAACAATTATGAGACCACACATGATTTTTGAAATCACAGATTATTGATGGGAGCAACAGAGATAAAAAAGTTTTAAAAAACAAGAATGTAATATGGCTTATTGCAGGTTTTCAAAACACTGTAACACCCAACTCATAACCTAACTGAATTGTGCCCAGGATTTTTCACTACTTTGACTTTCTCTAACTGCAGAAGACCCAATTGAGCACAGAAATCCTTTAGCACCTGACACCCAGCATTAGCCAAACAACTAAAACACGTTGCAATACCACTGCTTCCACACTAAGTCAGGATCAAATGCTATTCCAGAAATGCTCAGTATGAGATCAGCTGAAGCAGTGCAGGAGGATTCACAGCACTGTACCAGAAAGGTTTGGCACTGAACAGCTTTAACTGACAGACCTTACATGTATGTGAACATCTTGTTTATAAAATCTAAAAGAGAGATCATGAAACAAATTGTATCCACAAATTATTCACAGCTGAAGGTACATACAATCCTCCCCACAAACTAAAGAATTCCTATAGGCTACAGAAAATTTTGTTAACATACAGCCTTCCTGAGAAAAATAAAGCATGTAAACCGTGACCATTCTAAAGTATTCTTACTGTTGTCATATCACTTTCTTAAAGACAAGTGTATTTATACCTTTTATAGGTGTCTTCATATCTTACAGTTGTGAGACAGGCATGCAAGCATCTTATAAAATATTAAATTACTATTCAGTAATTATTATTTACATTCTCCTTGAACACTTTGCAAACTCCACATACACCTGCTCACAGAAGGATGGGGCACCTGTGCTAAGGCAAGAAGTGTTTCAGCATGGACTTTATTCAGAGTGCAGCAAGCCCTAATAGAATAATAGGTAACTGGGTTACCTAACTGAAGAGTTTAAGTGTTGGCAATATTGTTGATAATAAACTAATAAGTCAGAAGAGCCTTCTTGACTTAGATGTCCAGCAATCATTGGACAAAATAAGGGCTTAAGATTGTTTAGAATTAATGTTGTTCACATTTGAATACAAATTATCTTAGTAGGCTTTTGCATATTGATTGTACATTGCTGTTAAACTCTCTGATTTCTATAGGAATAAATGATCCTTATTCAACACATAAAAGCTGCCCTAGTACTAAATACTGATCTTAAGGAAGGGCAAATCCTAAATGGAAGTAACTGGACAGGACTAAATTCTACACCCAGCAGGTGCACATGGGAAGCACCTTGGACGCAGAACAAGTTACAAATGGCTTCCAAGCCTGGCAGAACTTTCAGTTTAAGGAGAACTTCCATTGTTACAAATGCTTTCTGGATAATTCTGTGAAAAAAACCACACACACATCTGAACAGAGCACAGAAAGTGTTCAAGACACTTCCCTGCCCCTCCTTTTTTTGTTCAACCAATTTCCAATCAGAAGAAATTGCCCAAAGGAGGAAAAGCCTTCAAATCCAGCATGAAAAGACATGTGCAACACTTCTCCCTCTACCTGCCAGCCCTGCTTCTCCTGTCATGCTTCCCTTGCACTGTGGCTGCCCCAGAGACCCTGCTCCAAGAGCTCCTGCCCTGCCAGCTGCACACAGAGCTGGGAGCATGCTGGAAGCCAGAGCTCCTGCTTCACTTAGCTCTGCCTTGCTTATTGTGCTCAGCTCCACCACCAGCCTCAGGGAGAAAGGGGCAGAGATTATTGGCATCTTAAAGGGAGAAAAAAGTGATGGGGTCTTCAAGGGTATTTTCATTATTAATTCAGAAATGATGGAATTGTGCCATGCTATTTTTTAAATGACAAAACATTTGCTCCACAATATAATTAAAACCAAGAAAAGAATGCACAATTAGCAAAAGATATATGATGTGTCATAACAATAAGCAACAATAAAAATTTTCTGAAGACCTATTTGTAAATCTATATTAATAAAGGAGAAACATAAAAAGAGAAGGTTTTTGCAATCTAACAGGTAGCATTTTGTTTGACTTAAATTCATAAATCACATCTTCAAAAACCCAATCTCCCAACAGAAACCTCATAAAAGCAAAACACACCCATAAAAATAGTCCTCATATGGTTAAAAACATCAACATAGTCTGAAAAGAGATGTTTTCTTCTAAAAAAGGTACATGAATAAGTGTCATGCAGTTGAAGAACATGGACTAGCCAGACTATTTTTACAGAGGCATCAAATCTGCTTTTAGATGTTTATACCAGCTACAGAGCAGGAGAATGAAAGTTGTGTTACATTACAGATTATACACGTGTAAACCATTTTCAAATCCAGCTGGTATTATTTGTAAATTGTAAATTTCAATACCTTTCCCAAAATCACAGAAAAAGTCTGCCTGATAATTTGTTTCTTTCCACAACAGTAATCTCATCAAATGCAAGTTCTGGCTAACTAGATGGTGGATGTGAGTTCACTGCAGAAGTTGTATCCAGTAAGCAAAAGGTTAATAGTCTGAAGTCAATGATTTAGTATCATGACATGGGTAGTAGCCAATCAACAGTTGGTGTTTGAAAGGGGCTGTGATATATTATATTTATAGAGCAGGGGGGGTTGTGGTGATTTTTTTCTTGCTTGAGTCACAATGATTTCACTTAAAAGAGAGAAAACTAAATTTGACTCAGCCAGCTCACACCTGAAAACAAGATACTGAATCAGTGACAATAACAGACTTGATCATTACAACATTCATTAAGGCCTTCAATTAGTGAACTCAGTGGTGAATGTTGATCATAAAAATGCTGGAAGAGTTTTTATCTGCAAGCTTGGGCCCTATGAAATTCCTGTTTCTCTAAGAGAAAGGCTTTCGCTTTCCAAAGGGTACCCAAGGGGCCCCATTCGTCACTCCTGTGGTAGGTTCATGGTGGCTGCTGGGGGACCCTGGATGAAGATACAAAAGCAGTGTAAGAAACAGCTCAGGGTGTAATTCCTCTCTGTTTTCAGTGGCAGCAGCCCCTGGAGAGGTGCAGTGCCTCCCCAGACTGCCCCAGTCCACAAATTCATAAAGCAGTCATCAATAGCCACAAACTCAGGCCATGCCTAGAAGAGCCTTTTGCCACTTAAACTGTAAAGCAAAATAAATTAAAATCCAAACTAACTCAACACTCATGACAAGCACCTTTTTTAAAAAGAATTTAAGAGTTTTGATGCAAAGGGTAACTGTCAGCCAATATTTTACTCCTAAGATTTTATTACAGTTAACCTTCCAAAGATCTGACTCCATATATTCTCCATATGTGAGATTTCTATAGGTGCCAGCTGCAATAAAGGTATTTAAGGGTTGCAGATATATCCCCAGATTCACCTCAGCTGTAGCAATCTCACAGCATTAACCGATCAGAAATCAACTCAGAGCAGTTCTAAATGATGAAGACTGCTTAAACCAACTTACAACAGGTATTTACACACAGGTGGAAGGTATGACCCCAAACTCTTGAGAGTCAGCTGCAAGGTGCTCATGATTTCCAAGGACTTTGAAGCAGCTGCAAAGGAATAAGCTAGAATGTTTTGTACTTTGTGACAGAGGATAGTAGCAGTATCTTGTCTGTACCTTGCAAGTATACATAAAAATAGAGTAAAATCTTAAAATCAAATTAGAGCCACACCATTGATGTAGTTTAGGTCTTGTAAAAATCCAAATCGCACAAAAATTGAAGACCAATAAAAATGTTTCCATGGTTCTTTTTTTAATCCCATTGAAAACAATTTTTCGTTGTAAACATTTTTGCTAGCCAAGCACTGCAGCATTGTGCAACTGCATGACAGCCAAAGAGAAACTGATGAAAAGCTGACTAGATTGATTTCATTTTTCCAACCGAAGTGAAATACGTAAAAGGAAATAACAAAATGGTGAAGTTATTTTTACATATAAAAAATGTCCACATTTAATAAACCCACATGGAAACTGCACAGCCAATGGTAATGCTTTTAAAATAGATCTACAGATCCCTTCAGTTCTGCATGGGAACAAAGGCAGGAGTGGGTTTCTGCAGCACCTTTCCCCTTCCTCGGGGAGCACAGAAACTCCCTCTCTGCTGAAGCCAGACCTGAGCCATCCCCTCTCCCCCCGTGACCTCCCAGCTTCTGTGTAGAAGTGTGGCAGGGGGTTACTACTGGAACTCAGAGCTATATTTATTCCCTTGGCTCCCATCCATCACTGTTGCAGAGCAGCCAGGAGGGGAACCAACCAATACAGCATGGATCCTGCCAGAGTTGTGCTGCCAGACAAGTTAAGAATGAAAGACAGAGCAAACAGAAGCTATCAAAATGAGTATTTCTATCTCTAAGAAAAGAAGGATTTCCTCCCTTTGTGGATTCCCCTTCTAGAGATTAAGACATTTCTTCTCAGCTTTTTAAGAGATCCTGACAGAGAAATCTGCCAGTTTCACAGATCTTCTCCACCTCAGAGGAGGCTCTTCCTGAGAGAAGGAACAAGTGCAGTATCCCTTGCATCTCTCAGGCATTTGTTGGCATTTACACAGCATTTCTTTCCTCCTCCCAGCACTCCCAGAGAGCCATCCACAGCAAGCTCTGTGCTGCACAAGGTCCAAGGCAGTACCAGGAGAAAGGGTTAATGTTTCACCCATCACTCCTCCTAGAGCTACTCCCTCAGTGCTCAGGGGCATGTAAGAATATTGAGTGCAAACACACAATCCACCCAACAAAAATAATGGCAACAAAACTCCATTTCAGGATGAAAATTTTTGGATTATAAAGATGCACTCCATCCCCAACTACTTTTATAATAGCCGAATTGTGAACTATACAAGCAAGAATTTTTCAGTATCACAAATTCTTTGAAGATTTTAGAATTTCCTTTTGCTCTCCTCTGGGACTAACCTGACACCTTTTGCAATTTTTCAAAAGGAAAAGCCAGCAAGACAACAGTAAGAATATGAGACTGCTCTCACCGTGTCATCCTCAGGAGTGCAGGCTGCAGGACTCTGCAACAGGAACCAGTTGGGTTCAGTCTCTCACATCACACTGAAGTGCCCAAGCCAAGAGTCAGCTCTCTTCTGACCCACTGAATAATTAAATGATTATTCAAATTGGAATAGCCTGAAGCAGGAACTTAAAAAGAAGAGCCAAAGTGTGTTTTTAAAGCACTCACCTGGGATGAGTGAGAAACTTGATTTGAAAAAGCTGACTTAAATCAGATAGAGAGGAACGATCTGAATCCAGCTCTCCAGTGACCCAGGTGCATTCCATAATCACCAGTTCATAATGAAGTGCAGAGATGCAACTCTTTCATTTTGAGCAGAAATTCAATTGTGGACCTGAGAAATCCTTCAAAGATGCAGCATGTTGATGCAAACTAATGAACTGGTATTTTTCAACTGCAATAAGAAAATGGCAGCTAGTTCTGGCCAGAAACTGTACTCCTATATTTGGAAAGCCCCTAGCATGCCAAAGATACTACCAACCAAACAAAAGACTGAAATTCTAATCCAGAAGTTGTTTTGGGTTTCCTATTGCTCATTTATCTCATAGCATATCCATTTATGCAGGCACAGGCATATAGCTTTGTGTGTTCAAGCAAAAAAAAAAAAAAGAAAATATGCTTGAACATGTGATCTTTAAAAGTAAAGAATATTTCAAAATAGCTGAGTTATTTTAAGAGGCATTTTATGGTAAAATCCAAAGGAGGGAGTAGTTAGAGCAGTGGAGGTTGCTCAGTCTGTATTAGGGTACTAATAAGGATACTGGGTTAACTTCTACTAGTTATTTTGTTAGCCCTAGGAGGGATGATACTCCTATGGCAAAATCTCAAGAGAAGAAGAGCAGTTACTGTAGAAAGGTAATAGATAGTCATTTTATTGCACAATTCAGTTTTGGGTTACCTATAATCTTTGCATTTTTTTAACTCAAAAAGTTGGATTCATTTTTGTACATGAGATGATGAAAGGAGAAAATGTTTGATCAGGAAACAGTGGAGTTGCACATTGTACTTACAGTGAAATTAAGAATCACGTGCATTTCACCAGGTAAGGAAAGGAAGTTTTATCCACTGACTCAGTCATCCCAGACTGAAATAACAAAAGCAGAATTGGATCCTAGAAATCACATCAAAATCAATAAAAATTTTGCTAAACTTTATGCACTTTTCTGTGAGAAGAGAGATTCATAATTTTCCTGAAAATGCAGGATATATTCCAACAAAATTAAGGCAAAAGTTACTTAAAGCAGCAATTTCAAAACTAGTGCTGCTTTCCAGCATTGAGTCAACCCTCAGCATTCAATAACCTCAGAAGTCCTGGTATAGACTGGAACTCATAACAGTGTTCATGCAAACCTTGGAGAAATAAAAGTATTTTTAAAATCAATAAATAAATAAATAAATAAAAACAAGTAGATGTGAGGTTTTTTTCAAAATATGATATGATATCATATTTTGGTATGATTGAACTAGGGCACACACCTATCAAAAATCCTTGGCCACTAGACTAGAAAGCAGTTTCTACTTCTCCTGTCAATTACGAACTTATTCCAGAGAAGAAAAGGTTTCTCCCTGATTCACTTGTTCAACACTTCACTGTCATGTCATTCCCTTGAGCAAAACTGTTCCTAAAACTAAAATGCTGCACCATCACATGTTTTAGGATTTCAGTGGACCCGTGAAGAAACAAGATCTCGGGAACAAGTGTTAGTAAACACACATGAGAATTAAATGTAGCTCATCCATACAGAGCTATCGAAAGAAATGTTAGGAGATGAACATCCAGCCCACCGTGCTAGCATTTGTTAATAGAAACCTGACTTTACACCTCTTTGCTTTCTTCACCCAAACTCTCACATGCTCTTTCTCAAGAAACAAACCTAGGTTTCCCTTGAACTCATTTATCCTTCCCTTGCTGATAATTCACGCCATATGTTCTTAGCATGGAGTTATTCTACCCGCATTTCCTATTTACCCATGTTTCTCTAAATTTTTGATTAAAGAAACCCATCTACATCTGTATCTACCATTGGTATTCCAATGAGGAGATTGATGGTAATAATTCTTGCAAAATCTATGAAGGCCAGCTGATGAGAGTGAAATAAAACAACATTAATACTGCATGCCATCATTTAGAAAAAGAAATTTAATGCCAGGCTGGCAACCTAACAACAAGACATGGGTTACCAGGGCTAATTCCCAGATCAGCAGGAGCCAGGACTATGAAGGAAGCACAACACATAGCCCTGTTGTGACTGAGTAGACCGTGGTACTTGATAGCAACCCCTTTGTAGCATTGATGAGCTCAACAGGGTCTCCATCCTCCTAACAAAGAGCCACAGTGACTGTGGCAGAATATCCCAAAAGCATAAAAAAGTAGAAGTTTCTAACAGCACTTACTGAAAAAAAAAAAGGCAATGTAAAGAAACTATATCGAAATTCACATAAAGGCTGAAACAAGCTTATCATAACAGAAAGAATCAGCACAGCCCCCTGACCCTCCTAGGGATGATGAGCAGGAACACTGCCCAGGACATCCCAGGCTGTCCCAAGGCAGAGTGCTGGCCACAGGTGGTCCTGTAGAGGCCCCTGCCACCAACCTCCCCTGCACCCCTCTTGGGAGCGAAACTCAGCTCATACTCTCCTTTTTCTTTCCCTTTCTGACTTCTCCTCTTCAAAAACCGACACAGGGCCAAATTTTCCCAAGCAGCCTTTCCCTGGCACTGTGGTACCCACCTGGGATAACCCCTGCCTAATCTTCACCAGCTCCCACCCTCCTGGCAAGCGCTCCCTCCCTCTGGAGCCCGAGATTCCTACAGCTGGACAGTTCAACACTAATGCAAGCAAAAGGAGCTGCTGGTTCAAAGCAGCTCTGTTGCTTGCCCCATGCCATGGGAATGAAGCCATCATCATTATTTTCAGGCACTGCTACCTGCAGATCTGTGTGCTAATGTCCTACCAGGATCGGCAGCGCTGCTTTTTTCATAACATGGCAAACACCCATAAGGAATTACCTAATTCTGCTTTTGGTTATGTGAGTCTCAAATGCTGCAATGCACAATGGAGGAAAGATCAGATATTGAGGCTCCTGTGGCTATTTTAGTTCTGTTTTCCTCATCTGTGTTTAAAAGACAGTCAGATTATAACAAAATTGTTTGTCTTTAATATAGTTCAACTTGACCCGATGAACCCATCTCTTTGGAAAACAATCTCACATGGAGTATTTAGATTAAGAACTGTAAAAAACAGTGACTTCAAAATACTTTCAAGGACCCATCTTACAATTTTTAAAAAACACAGACAACTAGGCTAATTATAATTACTCCTCTATAATTCTTTTGCCTTTTTGATGCATCTGGTTAGCTAGTAAGATGCACCTGAAAATTAGAGCAAATTTAAATTTAAGGGAAAGGTGCCAAATTCAGAATACTGGGAGAATCCTACCTCTGGGAGCATATTTAGTGACAGTTTTGGTGCATTTGGGCAGAGGCAACCCAAATCCTCCTTCACTACCCTATTCCCCTGCCTCTTTCTTGATCTGGATCTCTGCTGCCCCTGAGAAGATGCTTCAAGTCTCTCCCTCAGTGCTTGGCTTTGCTGCTGAACCTGCCAATATGAGTGAAAATGTCACAGCAGTTACGGTGATCCACTCAGGTTTGGGCAGAGGCTCCCCGGTTATTTCCCGTTCCACATCTATCGGATCACTGCAATTCTCTCTTGTCTCCAGCCAAGGGCAGATCCTGATCACTGCCTTGGTCCCACAAAGTTCATGCTCCAGATTCGGCCACACAACTGGAAGTCAAAACCACGCAGCTGTACAATAACCCTGAGATCAGCCAGTTAAGCATCTAGAATTATTTTACTTTTACATATTTGCTTTCAGTAGCTCATCCTTTTTTTTTCCTCTTCCACAAATATCTGTGCCTGGAGTTTCTTTACTAGAGAAATTCAGATTTCCATCTACAGTTGCCAGAAATAAGTTTATTCATGTTTCTATAAAAGAAAAGAGTATGTATTCTATTTTTTCATCTTTGTTGTCTTTCCCTGAATCCAAATTGCTTGCAACTCAGGGAAATGCAAGGTATGAAAGGGAGGACAGAAAAATAGTTTTTCAAGATCATACTGTTTTCAGCATTGTGAAGAGCTGATATACATCTCTTCAGGTATCTGAGAGAAATTCAGAGATTAAAATTTAGATTTGCTTACAATCTTATTAAAGTACACTAAATCAGAAGATTAAAATTATTTATTTGTCCACACACTCAAACTATAAAAATAAATCTATCTATGGCTTTAGTTCCTATTTTCATAAAATTCATATAAATCATGTCTTTTTTTTTTTTCAGTCAAGGCACTCTAAAAACACCTGTGCAATTCAAAGTCAACTTTAAGCAAAAATCAACATTTTGAAAAATTACTTCTTACTGATTTCCCTACACTTGAGGAAACTTGTGCTTCCCAGGGAATAAGCGCAGCCCATTTTAATGGACTAGTGGATTTTCTACATCTGTTCTAATGCAAATCTCTTTGGTCACCTAAGGCTCCATGGTGGGTAAACAACCTAATGTGTCAGCTTTCTGTACTGAAGATCACAATTTCTGATCTCAGCACTGTCTTCATTGCTGCAAGCAAAACAGTGGTACTGATGTTGCAACTTACAGGCTACTCTCTTCTGATAATGAATGGGTTGGGTTATTGGCCTCTGGCATGGACAAAAATATGACAATCAGCCTCTTCATTATATAAAAGTCTACAGTGAAGACAGTGCCAGACAACTTGCTGAGTATTAGAGCTTAAATATGTTCAGAAGTCAAAAAGCCCGTAGAACGATTCTTTTTCCTTCTTTTCCATTAATAAAGACATAGTCAATTTATCAAAAGAGTTTTAATACAGTGTTTCCATCACAGCAACTTGTATCTTCAGGAAATCATTTGCAAAACACAGCCTTAGCCTGCAAATACTTCATGTTCATTCCCTGCAAAAGTAACAGAGAGGCTGACCTTTCTTACATCTGCAGTTGTTAATTGTCATCATCCTAACAGCACATGAAAACAAAGTTTAAGTCACTGGCACTGTAAAAACCCCATCATATTAAATCTCATTTACCTGCAGGGATAGAAATTCAGAGTCAGGAGCAAAATCTGAAGGCAGAGCAGACATGAGAAAGTGCACCCAGTCGCAGGGTTTAGCAACTGTACCGAGACTCTCTTCTAGTGCACGTTCTGAAACAGCAATCGAATCTCTCAGCACTTGGTACCAAACTGGAAACATTTTTCTTCTACAACATTCTGAAAACTTTAAACAACTCATTTATGATCCTTTTCTTATGAAGATTAACAGCACATCCACTAGAAGATTAATTGAAAATAAAATTTAAAAAAAAGGATAACAGAAAGGGTAAACCAGACTAGACTAGGACAAACAACTCAAGCTATTTACAAATATTTTTATAATGACTAGAAATCATAGAGCCCTCTTTAACTGTCTAACTTAAAAAACAGTAACAAAAAAAATAAAAACCAAACAAACCAAAAAAATGCATCATCTGTTGACTGAACACAGGGCCTGATTTTCAAAGCTGCTGAGCACCCACAACTCCATCTGAAGTCAGTGGAAGTGATGAATGCTCAGCAGCTCTGCAAATCAGGCCCAAACTGTCCAGGGGTCTGCTAGCAGCCTAACAGAGGTGGTGGTTAGAGTAGGGGGTTTGTTGCAGAATTGAAGAGGTTCAAAGTAATCTGTCAAAGAAGTGCTGCTACATTCATGAGTCGTAAAGCTAGCTGGCTCCCAGCTATGAGAAAAAAAGTTAATTCATAGGGCTCGTAGGGCTTGCATTTGTCAAGGAGCAGGACGTCAATGCTATCATTATCAGGCAAATCAGCCAGGCGTTTAATGGTAGAATCAGGAGACATTTGCTCTCCACTATCAGAATGACATCATAACTAAAGCAGCCTTGGGCGAGGGGGGAGAGCCGGGGCAGGGCTGGGGCTGCACGCAGACTTTGCACTTCTGCCCGCTCGCCCCACCGATGGCTGCTCCCCTTCCCCTTCCCCAGCCGGCAACTTCCAGCTCCAGCTGCCTTCCCTCCACAACTTTCCCTCGCAGCATCCGAAACACCAGCATCTGATTTCACAAAACACTTCTAAACCTGCCCGATCCAAAACTGCAACATTGCAAGCCAGCCACTCGCTTAGGAGGGGATGGGGTTTACACAGAAGCTACAAATTCACTCTAAAAATTGCTGGTATTTTTAATTACTTCAGTCATCTTCATCCTCCATCAAATGGGGGTACATACACATTAAAAAGCTAGTTGCCTCTCTGATTTAAGAAGTAACAGCTTAGGTAACTTAGTCGATTTTTAAGCATACACAAACACATACACAAACAATCTTTGAATATTCTGACATATTTAGTGATGATCTATTCGATGACCAGAAATATAACTGCAATACACATTTCCCTTCCACAGTAGCCATAATTATACAAGTCAAACGGCACAAATTACAAACTGTTCGTCTGTTTCCTTTAAAAACATCACTACAGGTACACAGGCATGGTACAAAAGCCTCACCTTGTATAACAACTGTGAGGGAAAAAGTTATGAAAGCAGACAGAAAACCTAAAATCCCTGAGGCTACAAAAAAATCTCGCTATTGAGAAACAACCCAAGAGACCACATAGGGAATGTACAGCTTTCAGAAGCACTTCTCATCTTATTTGCACTTAACCTATTGATGTACTTATGCAGGTCACTTACTTTTCGGATATGTTTGAACCCTTTATAACCATGCAGATCGCCGCGGTTTTCACTCGGGCTTTTGTTTTTTTAGTTTTGTTTGGGTTTTTGCAAACAAGTTTCATTTAAAAAAGATCCAATTATGCAAATCTGCTCCCGGATAGGTAGTGAATATTCAATATGATGGTGATACTGTAATAGTTCAATGCAACGCACTGTACTGGACAGATTTATGAGGCAACGTCACTACTACGCTCTGGTCCTCGCTGAAGCATCTTGAAGTTAATTAAAGCTGCAATGTCCACTTTTCCAGCCACCCTCCTCATTCAGGTTTACTATTTCAACATCAAACCACCGAGGGGGCCTCCCCCCTCTCTCCGTACATTTAAGCAGCCTTCCACAGTCAATGAACAATGAACAAAGATTTGAGCGATGGGGGGGGGGGGAGAGGAAAAAAAATCTCCAAAAAATCAAATCCGGTTTAAACAAGTAAAAATATAGTTTCTAATATTAAACTAGAAAAGAAAACATTCTTCTCCAAGCGAACGTGCAGAGGCGCTTAGCCAACCCCTTCAGAAAGGGTCTAAAAGCAGCCAGTCCTTTTTATTTCGAGCAGTGAATGAGCCCAAACAAGGCTTCTAAACTTAATTATGACACTTAAAATAGTCTTTTTCCACAGAAGCGGGCGGCTCGCCGCCGCTATCTGTATCAGCCGGGCACATCAGCTCAGCAAACACGGCCCCTGTTGGATTTATTTTAAACTGCACGGGGGGCGGGGGGCGGCGAGGGAATGCACAGCCCCGCAGAACGCTCCCGCCGCGGGCGGCCGGGCAGCCGCGCCCCGCACCGCCCCTGCCCCGCTCCCGCACCGCGCCCCGCACCCGCTCCCGCACCGCTTCTCCCCGGCCCGGCGGCGGCGGCTCGAGCGCGAACGGAGCGATCTGACAAATCACGTCCCCGCCTCGACACTGTATCAGCCGCGGCCACATCCGCCGCACGCACCCCGAAACAATGCCCGCCGCGCAGGCAGGCGGCGGCCGGAGCCCTCCCCGCCGCGCCCGCCCCGGGCGCCGGCACCCGCGGCCGCACCGCGCCCCGGCCCCGCCGGGCCACGCCGGCAACTAACTTTGCGGATGGAGCCCGTGCGAGCCGCCCCGCGGGAGCCGCGGACCCTCCGATAAACAGCATAAATCTTCGCGACCTTTTATTTCGCGTTGAAGTTCACAGGCGGCAGCGCTCCCCCAGCCCTCTCTCTCTCACACGCACACATACACACATATATATTAATTATTTGCAAAACTGCAACAGATGGGCACATTAAAATCTGGATTCTTTCCTACACAGCGTCAAAGAATCTCTCCTTCCTCCCCCCATCCCGCTATAATCCCGCCGCCGGCCCGGTGCTCCCCCCGCACCCTCCCGGCCGCGCAGCCCCGCGCAGCCCCGCGCAGCCGGAGAGCGAGGCCGCTGCCCCGCGCAGCAGCGGCGCCCCCGCGGCCCTTCCGCGCACGGCGCGCCGCCGGGAAGGTGATGCTCCCCCCTCCCCGCCGGGGATTGCCATTTAAGTTTCCTCCTTAACCTGTTACTTTCTCCGGGCGCTGACAAAAGCCCCGGCGGCGGGCTGGCAGGTGCCTCCCCGCTCCCCGCGGCGCCGCCGGGCGCGCTCCGCTCCCCCCGAAAGGGCTGAGACCTGGCCTGACATTTAGTGCCTACTTGAATGTCACAACGCTCCTCGCAGCATTATGCACGGCTCCTATTCATAAGAGGTCGATTAGAGCACAAAATGGCAGGTCTCTTAGGCACTTGAATCTCACAAGTTTGACACATGGTATGCATCAGCTAACTTTGATTAAAAAAAAAAAAAAAAAAAAAAAAAAAAAAGAGGGGGGGAGTTTACAAATTACACCACGATTAGCCGGGATCCTAACGGGGGAGGGAGGGAGGAAAGGGGGGGGCCGCGTTTAAAGTCACTTCGGCAAAGTTTGCTCCGCAGCAACCCTTTAAAACAAAAAGTTTCTGGGCAAGTTAAGGGCAGGGTCGGTGCGGGCTGGGGCCGGCGGCGGGCGGCCCCCGGGCAGCGCCGCGGCCGCCGCCGGCACTCGCCTCCCCTCGCCTCGCCCGCCCGCTCCTTTTTTGTAAAGTAACGGTTTTAAAAGAAACGAGAGAGAAAGAGGAAAAACGTAGGGTTTTCTTCAGGCTAAGTTCTATAGCGCCATTCAATGGCTTCTCCGCTCCTTTCATTATTTTCTGCTTTTCCCCTGACAGCCCTGCTTGCAAACGTCACTGCTATGGATATTTAATTATACTGTATTTTTTTAATCACGGTGGAAAACGCAGGCCCCATTGCCATGATTAAAAAGAAATAAAAAACAAAAACATACTCCGGACTGACTTTGGAGCCTCTTGGATGGCTCACGGGAGCCTCCCGGATCCTCAAAAACCCCCTTTTTACCTTTGTCTTTCTTACCTTAAAATTTAAAGCAAAGCGTAGAAGAAACTCCCGCACGTAAACGGAGCGTTGTAAAAGATTGTGTTCAATGAATAATGAAGCATGTCCACATGATTGACTTGATCATTTTCTTGTGCGGAGGGGGAAAAGTGCGGCGCGGGGCTGCCGCGGCCGCCCGCTCCGGGTAGCCCTCCCAACTGCTTCCAGCACATCCCGAGCAAAGAGCGCTTTATTTTAATCTGTCTCTTTTCAGAATAACCCCCTTCATTGATACTGATCACCCAACATCACAAGACATCCCCATCTCTCAGCGTGGACTCCCCCTATCTGGTAGGTGAAATGCATTGTACCATTAAAAAAGCACTCCATTGTCGTCTTGGCATAATTCACAGCAACTAGATAGGTCTTGCGGCATTTAGCTTTGATGAGCCAAAAGCTGAACCCTTGATATAATAATCTACAAAGAATGGTCTGTGATCGTCCATTTTTTCTCCCTGTCTAGCAACTAAGAAACCATTTAACACGGCGCAGCTTGGTCGTGACCTTGAGCGCGTGTAAACACCCCGAGGAGCCCGCGCCGCTCCGCAGCCCCCGGCCAGCGCCGCTGCCCGCGCCCCGCGCAGCCCCCGCGCCCGCGCAGCCCCCCGCGCCCGCGCCCCGCCGGCCCTGCCCGCGCCCCGCGGACCCCGCCGAGCCCCCGGGGGCAGCGCCGGGCTCCACAAAGCGCCCTTCTTACCTGCTCCCGAAACTATGCAAAGTCTGTCTCTCCTAAAAAAAAAAACTCCCGGGGAAACCTTGGCGGACAGGGGGACCGGAGCATCAGTCACCGCTCCGGCGTTTAAGAGAAGTAATCAGCGATAAAGTGACGTTGATCTGCACTGTAACCTTGTGGCGTATTTAATGTAAATAAGCCAGTTATGTTGCCAATCGCATGCATACAAACACATAAAGGTCCTCAGCGTTGCATTTTGATTCTTTCCATTAGAGCCGACTTTATTTACATACACTATTTAGGGGATCATGATAATTCTAAAACAATACTAGTGCCAAATGATTATGAAAATATGATTTTAATTAATCACGTAGTAGGCAAGGAAATTAGCATACGGTAATTAAACTTAGAGAAAAACGTCATGGAGGTTCTCTGCCTTATGGGTTCGGAATAATCATTAAACGATGGGTTTTCAGGACTTAATTATCAAACAAATAACTTTTTTAAAGCAACTTTACACGGTTTATCCGCAGGGCAACGATTTAGTAAATAATATATAACCAAGCAAACAAGGTGCAAATGTGACTGGTGAAATAGGTTGTGTTTCTACAAAGCAGAAGGGGGGGGGAGAAGCTGAATAATGCAATTATGGATTCTGTGTCCCATAGTTGACAAAAGCATGGTGCCTCAATAGACTCTTTGTTATGGGATTATATAATGATTGTGGTGTAATTATGGGAAAAAAGATTTAGTAATAATAAAAAGTATCAAAATACACCAATGAGCAGCTTGTTTTAAAGAAAAGGCTTGCATGTGACATTAGGGGCATGTTAATAACAAAAAGCCAGGATCCGAAAGGGTTGACAAATAAAAAAGACTGTGATGCGCATGATTAAGAAGCGATGGAGACAGATTGATTATTCAAAATGCTGAGCCACAGGGACACTTAAAACATTGATTCAGGTAAGACTAGTTTCATCTTGACTGAAATGAGTTCCCTGAAGATGACTGGCATACATTTTAAATCAGTTTACTACATAAAAAGCATAACATCACAAGCTGAAACCTTCTAGTTAAAATAGGAATCCATGAGAAAAAAAAAAAGTTTATGTTTGTGGCAATTCCCAGAGGGACTATGGAATTGCAGAGGAAGGGGTATAGATTAATTAGCTCTTCCTAAACACTGGACTTAAATGTGCCCATCTTTTATAATCCCTAGATCCCTAGCCTCTGTTTCTGGAGTCTGTGGTCCAATCCCAATTCTGCAGGTTATGGGGGCGATATTAATAACCCTAAAGGTACAATAGGACTTTTTTTTAATAGAACTACAGTGAATTAACTTTCTATAATAACTGAAAAATTAGCAACATTTTTCCAATTGGTATTTGAAGTGAAGTTTATAAATAGTTGTTCAGAGCTATTCAACGTTAATAAAAAAAAAAGATTCCCATGCCTATACGAAAAAGTTTAGGAATTCACTCTGCATTTTCCAATTTGATGTGTCTGAAATTCTCTTTGAACAAATTCCAAAATACAAGTTTTTTCTATAGAAATTAGCATAGCAATCACATCAATAATATCACTATCTCTATGGGAATGATAACTGGAGCAGTGGGGGTGTTCTTTATTTCAATTCTTCGTGGATCAACTGATTATATTCTGTCTTCTTTTGAACTTGTTATTGTAAGTCAAGTGATTCTTTATAAGTGACAGCCCTGACAAAGAGACGAGGATGGGAAAGCAGGTCGAAAGGAAGTCGCCATATGGACTTTAAAAAAGGCACTTTTTAAACAAGATAATGGGGAAATGGATGTTGCCTTTTAACCCTGTCAAGGCTGAACATTATTAGCAGTCTCATAAAAGAATGAGCTATACCTTTTTTAAAAAATATCAGATTTCACCTTTGGATTTCAGTGACCTAGGGCTACATTAAACAAACCACATAGGAGGGGATGGCATTTCAGAGGCAGGGGCCAAATCAAGTACCTGGAATCAGCAGCAGACAGGAGATTTCAGAGCACTGCACAAAGAGTTACAGAAGAATGAGAACTCAGGAAAACCCCATGGTTCTTTTTCCTGAGACAAAGATAAGAATATTGACTAGAGATAGGTGAAACAGCAACTGACAGCAGAGGAGCTTGAGACATCTAACTGGGATTTCCTGTTCCTCTGGAGTAAGTGCATGATGCTCATTTAGAAACAACAATTTGAGTGAAAACAAGCACGAACATGAGGGCTTTGACTCTGATCTTTGCAGAAATTAAAATATTTCTCCTTTTCTTTCTGTTCTGGAAGGAAAAATAATTTCCCTCCAGAAACTTTCAAGTGGACAAAGATTAAGAACCATATCCCAGGAAACCGAGATTAGGTACTGAACCCTCACTAAGATGAGGGTAGAGGAGTGGTCCAGCACTGGTGAACCACCAATTAATTTACTTTTCTTTTTTTTTTTTTTTTTTTTTTTTTTTTTGTAGTCAGTTGGATGGTCCAGATGATCCTCCAACTCAACTCTACAGAAAGAAATGTCAAACTCTTCTCAAAATCTTGAAGAGCAGGGCTACTACTTGCAGGCAGAGGTGTTGTCAAGGGAGGCTCAGTCTGTTAACAAGACCGATCAAAATTGTTTAATTGCTTTCCCCAGCACCTCATAGACATCATTATTTGGGGTGGGATGGCCCAAAGTGGACCACAAAGAGATATTGTAGATCCATGAGCTCAGTGCATCCTAAAGACAAGAGACCTCCTCATTTTATTGACACAGTGACAGGCTCCAGCACCTAAGCAATGAATATTGGTTAGCTGGGATTCAGAAAAATCTCAGATTTGAGCCTGGAGAGAGTTTGCTCCAACATCTCTCAGAATTCAGAGTATTCTCAGGCACTATCAGCACTTCTGTAGTTACCCCCAGTATTTCTTCCTATTTCTCCCCATTTTTACTGTTCCTTTCTCTTCAGTACTATTTCCTTTTTCTTTTATTGCATCCACGGAAAGGTCTTTTCTCTTCAAAGCCTTTGTGCTCTCAATTGTCCTCATCTCCTTCTCCAAGTTCTTTGGTTGGTTGTACTCCTTTCTGTGCCTCCTCTATGAGTGGGCAGGGATACTGTGCCTCTTCAAAACAAGGTAAAAACTCTGTATACAGAGGACAGAAGGAAAGATCAGAGGAGATGTACATTGTGTGCCTTACTCTGCAAGGCTCTTGCACTGCCTTAGAGCATCGTGGGCACCTTCTCAGGGAGGAAAAGCTAAGCAGCTACAGACTTGCAAACTTTAAAAAGTAGGAAGAGAGAAATGAAAGCTTAGTTCCTCAGCTAGGCAACATTACCTTTCACCATGATTTCTACCTTGGTGTAATGACAGCATTCTGGCAGATCTCATTGCAGACAGATGTAAATAACAGGGGAGAGTATCTCAAATCTCCTCAAGTTTGATGAGCCCAACAGAAGTCCAGGTAGGAGGAGGCTTTACACAGGAAAGTAGCAAAAGACAACTGGTCATACAGTAATTTACACAATGGGTGGGGGAGAAACATTAGCTTTATATATTTAAATATTTATAAGTTGTTTGCTTTATAAGGAAGGACCATGGAATAATCCTGCCTTTGTTCATAAAAAAGTGTGATCAGCATTTTCTTCCTAAAGAGAAGTGATAAGCAATTGGGCATTCTTTCAACAAAGGCTGAGGAAGCCCACTGAAAGCTTAATGCCTTTAGGAGAGGGTCTCTTCTCCAAGGAAGAGCAGAACATCAGGTCTTTAATATTGATAAGGAAAGGCACATAAAAGAATTCATCCAATAGCAGGGACTTTAAATAAGGGATTTCAGAAAACTTGCACTAAATGTTTCAGCAAACTCTGGAACAGGTGGTGTGATCTACATGGCAGTCTGAGCCAGTGAAAACACAAGTCAGCCAGCAAGGAAGTTGCTGAAGCATGGTTCAAGAAGACATAAATAAAACACTCTCACAGGAAAAAAAGGGAAAAGCCTTTCAAAATTCCTGTTACAAACATGGGGGGGTTCCTGGGCAGAACCCCAGCAAACTGACAAGGTGGATGGAGATTTTCCCAGTGTCACAGATTCTAGGAAAGCTTCCTGGTAAAGGGACTCAAGGTCCCAGCTTCCAAAAGAGAGTAGAAGCAGAACCTGTTTGAGAACAAGCTGTCTATTTCCCAGGGGCCATGACCAAAATAAATATCTCTTTATAGATTTGACCAACCAAGGTTGTGCTCACCATCATCACAGGGTCGAGATAATCAGAGTCTGTAAAAAGTTGGGCATTTTTAGCAGATAAATCCACATCCTCAATATAGCAGTCAACTACCATTGAGCCTGACATCACAGACTACTTGGATGGGTCACTAAAAGCAGATACTCAGGTGAGGAGCCTATGTTGGCCACTTCTTGGGATAAAGTCATTGCAAAAATTCATCAAATCACAGCCGCCAGGAAAGGATCCAAATGAGAGTACAAAATGGACATCAGGAAGAAATGCAATAGAAGCAGCATCTAAAGCCAGGTCACTGTGGAGGTGTATCTCCCTTTCACAGCACTGACTCTTTTCCTTTGCAAAACAAAGGCAAAACTGCAATGAAGAGAAAAAGTCCTTCAAGGTATTATGGACTGACACTGATACATGGCTTTAGAGCTTTCTGTGGACCAAAGTGGCCACCTTTGTGGCTTTTTAGAACATAAGGAGCTGAGTAAAGCAGTAATAAAGAAAAAAAATTTCTTTTTTTTTCTCCCTTAAGTGAAAGACACTTTTTACATTAAAGAGTGAACAATGTTCTCAATAGATCCACCTAGTGGAATCGAGCAAATTCTGCTTCCAGAATAAAGGCACAGCATTTATAAACCCATGCAGGACACACTTCTGTGCCCATCTTCCATTCAGCACAACAGGGGCTCCCACACCCTCCAAGAGAGCAAGAGTGAAAGCTGCAGTAAGTCTCAGTACAAGCACAATGTAGAAGATCAGGAGACAACTGTTGCCCCAGGATTTAAACTTTAACATTTAAATTTATGTGGAATTGGTGTAGCAGGTCTCCTTCTCCAGCTGTAATCACCAGGAATTATGGTTGATCAAGAGGAGAAAGTGCTGGGAAAAATATCCAAAAGAATAGCTGAACTTCAACTTAAAGTGCATTACCACTGACTTAGCTCTTGTAGCAAATTCACATTGAGCCTGTTCTCAGTCTGTCAGAGCTCTTCAGGAGCTATTTAAAAGACATGGTGAGATCTTACCTCTGAGGTAAGACTCTGGAATATTTTTTTGTGTAAGCATTTCTTCTAACTC
Organism: Camarhynchus parvulus; assembly: GCF_901933205.1. Lineage (NCBI taxonomy): Eukaryota > Metazoa > Chordata > Aves > Passeriformes > Thraupidae > Camarhynchus > Camarhynchus parvulus. Next base: position 14,533,802 of record NC_044581.1, on the reverse strand, counting down.
AACTATTCTAAACAATATCCCACTTTTCAACAGTTCCCTAAACTTTTCCCTTTTCTTTCCACCCTGGTCCCAAAGATCACAGCAAACCCTTGATATCTAATGATTATAACTTTGTGCTCATCCCAGCACTTGGCCACTTTCCCTTTTTGATGAACTCCAGTGTTCCCAGAATGTTGCTTTGACAGATCCTGTCCCATCCCAGTTCTCCCTTTCCTGTGCCAGTAGCATGCAGTCCCCTGTGCCTCCATCCTGGCTCACAGCTGCCCTCCCAGAACCCCCTCCATTGTCAGACACCACCTTGTTGAAGCTGTTGTGCTTAAAGAAGTTGCAGATTTATTTAATGGAAAAAGCTACATTTTAAGGATGTGCTGAAAATGTTGGTGTCTTTCCTTTTAAGCTGTGGTTTCACACTTTAAGCCCTGTTTCACAGTAATTAAGGCCATGCTACCTCTTCCCTTCACCATCTGATCCAGGCCCATGTGTGAGTGCACCTCTCACCTGGCAGGGAGCTCTGTGCTGCCAGGGGTGAACACGTCCTGCCCTCTGGGGGACACACCAAAGGTGTCCCTGAGCTGGACTTCCTCATGTGCGGCCACTTCAGCGGGTGCCAGGGCCTGCACAGAAACACCTGGTCTCCATTGGGCTGGTGGCTGAGGCTGGAGAAAGCCTGGGGTACTGTGGGAGGACCTGAACCAGACCACAAGCCATTTTGGTGAGGTTTGCCTGCACGGTTTGGGTGAAGGGGTGTCCCCTCAGGGGTCCTGCCCACACAGCCTGTGCTGTGTGAGGTGCACTCAAAGATGGGTCTCCCCTCACCCACAGTGCCAGGGCTGTCCCTGTGCTCATGGCAGCCAGAAAACACTGCCAGGCTGGGAGCCTGAGGGCAGGGCAGGGCTCACCCACAGCTGGCCTGAGACACCCTGGTGGCACAGCCAGCATGGCCCCCACCTCCTGCTCACACCCACCCCCAAGGACACCATCCCAGGGGTACAGAACAGGCTCCTTTTAAACTAATATTAATTGCAGGGCTCCTATGAACTGGCGAGGCTGCTTTTGTCTGCAGAGATGTGATTTATGCCCGGTGGTTTGGTGTAGCCTCAGCACAAATACCAGCTACTCAGCCCAAGCTCCCCTCCATCGTCCCTGCGTGTGCCGTGCCCAGCAGGGCCATGCCCAGGCCAGCTGGGCACAGACAGGAGCTGCAGAGGGTCCCACAGAGGGGCAGGGGCTGGGCAGGGGAGAGAGCTGGGGCTGAGCTCAGTGCAGCCCAGGAGAGCCTGGTGTGGCGCAGACACCCAGAGAAAAGCTGGAATGGAAATTCTTTGCCTCCAAGAGCTGTTTTTACCAATTCCAAATAATACTTGTGTCTCCATTTTTAAAATTTTTTTTGTTGTTGTTGTTGTTGTTATTTTCCCCTAAACAGCTTTAATGAAAATGACACTCCCCTCTTTTTGTTCTATCCTCCAGCTCTACCAATGCACCTGCCCCTTGAAAGGGTCACTCTGGTTGTCCAGGTACAGACAAAGGACCAAAAAGTTCTGCTTAAACTGATGCCCAAGAACATGAAAAACAATTTCCTGGAGGAGAAAATTATATGCCTGGTTTTGTCATTAGGGAGGCTCCACCTTATTATGCTGTGGGCTCTTTTTCAGGGTTGCTTTCTGTGAGTGCTAATAAAACAAAGAGGACTATCTCACATCCTCACAGGAGACTGGACACTTGAAAGTGATTTAGGCAACATCCCTGGAGAATTGCAGAGGCTCTGGGAGTGGGACAAAGGACAGAGCTGGCTATGATATGTATGTGAAAAATATACATCAATACAGAGTGACACCAGAGCAGAGCAGAACATCTGAAAACTGATGAAGTGGAGAGCTCTCTGTGTAATGCAAAGCACCTGAATGATGTGTGTACACACAGAGATTTGTTCAGCTCTGCTCATATCTAGCCCTCTTGGACAGTTGGATTTGATTTGCCATTTTCCTGCCAAAATATTGTTGCTGTACCTCAGCACCTGGCCTTTCTTCAAAGAAATTGCACATGACTCTCCTGTCCCCACCTAAACCAGTCCAGAATATGAGTTCAGGAGAGGTTAGAGGGACCTTCTTTAATAAAAAACATGTTTCTAATAATTTAAAGACCCAAAAATTAAGACTTCTATCTTTAAAAATTTCCTGTTTCCATAACACTGTTCATGTATAGCTGCTCACCCACCTTGAAATGAAAACTGCTATAATCAACCTGCTGGCTCAGAATGAGAGGATCACACAAGAAGCCAACTCACACCGTCTGCACAGCCAGCAGAGGGAGGCAAACAGTATAATTGGGTTTGATTACATTATTTTAAACAGAATTTTAAGGATTTCTCAACCCAATGGGAAACTGGTTTCCTAAAAAGTAATACAATGAGTAGTTAGGATAAGCACTTCCACCAAAGTTTTACAACAGCAAAGGTGATGTCAAAGAACACCAACACTATGACCATTATAATTTCCTTTCTGTTAAGCTCAAGGGGCTTTAAGGCTTTGGGTATTTTTTTCCAATTTTCTCACTTAACCCAAAAGGGTTTTTTCCAAAAGAAACTTGTGGCTTTTTTTTTTAATATTGTGGAAAACATCTTTGCATTATTAGAGGCATTTGAAGGAAAACCATCTCTGAAACAACTGGGAAGTAACACCAAAATGTAGGAATTTTCTGAGATGGTTGAAAACTTACTCTGCCTAAAGAGCTGAGCAAGGACAGCTCTCTCCAGTGAGTGTTGAATGCTCCTTCTAACAACATATTTACCCCACGGAGGGAAAAAAAGAGTAAACAGTATGGAACTTTCCAACTTAAAAATGTAAGGATGAAAGAAAAAGTGGACAGTGAAAAGGATAGAGGCAAAGACAGGTATCCTTATGCCCTAAAAATTAGAAATATAAAACACAAGCAAACAAGGCTTGAAATTTTCAAACATGTTAGGAATTCTATGGAAACTCCGGAGAATTCAAACAACCTACCCATTTTCCAGAAACATTGCAAATTAAGGGCTCTTTTTTCCTTATCATTCAATTCCATCCCTATGTTGGATTTAAGCATCAACTGCTGCTGTTGGAGAGCATCATTTCAAGGTACAAGTTAGACCCTGGAAGAGCCCTGGGGGATCACAAGGCAGGAGCGTGTATGGCCGTGTTGTTTCACACCTCTTTAGCCAGGGCTTGTCTCTCTGAAGCCCCACAGATGTGCCAACAGCTGCAGAGGGGGTGAGGAGCGGGGCTGCCCGCCTGTGGAGCCGAGCCAGGGGAGCACTGCCCGGGGCACTGACAGGGGAGGAACAGCTGAGACGGGGTAAACCTCAGCTCTCTAAGGATGGCAGCACTGACAGCCACCCAAAGAGGTATTCTGCATGGGGATTCTGAGCCCACACTGCCAAACTGCATTTCTAAAAACTCTGTGGTTTTGTTGTTTTTTTTTTTTCTTTTCTGTTTCCACAGTAATTTAAGCTAGAAGCAAATCCCCAAAAGCAGAATGATACACCAAGCAAAATCAGTGAAGCTCAAAGACTGTGCAAATTGCACAAAGGTGTGAATAGGACTTGTTATGTCTTTTTAGGCATCAAAATATGCCTAACAATGTGTTTCCAACCAAGCTCACAGGAATTTTAAAATGGGCTGCACCCTTTACCTCCTCTATGCCCTGTGCTTGGACTACCCAATATATGAGCAGCAATATAGGTTTATGGTATTTCTTTGTGCAAACAGGCTTATGTTACTGATTTAGTCAGGGTTTTGCAAGCATTGCACTACTGTAATTAATTTCCAGAATATGGCCCACTGGGCAAAATTCAAGTTACACCAAAAAAAATATCTTGAATAAACCTTTGGAAGCTAAAACTAATCACCACTTTAGAAATCCAAAGGTGATGAGCTTATCTGGTTAATAATAAGCTTTCTAAGAAAAAGTTATCAATCTGTATTTAACCAATAGACAGGAACTGGTTCAAAAAGAGTCTTTCCAATCCATCAGGTAATGAATGCCTATTAAAAAACTATAAATAAGCATTCACCCGAGAGCTTGGAATGGCACTTTGAGAGCCTTTCTGGTCACTCAGGTAAATAATGAGTTTTATATAACCTTTCAGCAAAGATTTTTTTGCAAATGAGGAGATGAAATGCAGAGAAGCTTCTGATTAATGTTAAAGTTGGGGTCCAAGCCAATGCACAACTGGGAATTCAAAGTTAAAGTTGGCATTGTTGTTCCCTCACTCTGTTTCCCCTAAGGGCTTAATGTTAAAGATTCTGCTGTCTTTACTTTGAATTGCTTATGATGGTTTGAATTTAGGATTTTATTTATACATGGCATTTCTACTGATGAGTGTTTTGTGCTTTATCTGTTCACCCAGCAGCCACAAAATCCAATAAGAACTGTAAGGAAGAGCAGAACGAAAGCCCCTAACTAATGTATAGTCACCAGTGAAAATGCCTACAGTGGTGTCTCCTCACAGTCCTCCTCAAATCTACAAGCACTGTGCTTGTTCAAATCTAATGATAAGGGAAAATAAAGTCCAGAACTCCCCGAACTTTCTGGTATCTCCTTCCATCAATATTTACTACTCTCCAATAAAATCACTCTTATAAAATATTTTGAGCTTTCTTGATGACTAAGAAAAAATACACCCATGAAGAGATCCATTAATTATCTTAAAATCAAATAACCTGGCAACCAGGATATATGGCAAAATTAAATGTAAGCCCTTTCCTGGATAGCTCTGCAGTCCTTCCTAAAGGATTGCACGTCAGCTATCCTCAACACCTAACACCCTAGGACAAGGAGAGAAAAATGGGTTTCACACCCTGAGGGTTAACAAACTTCATTTATTATATAGTTGGAGAGTGAAGATTGTACTGCAGGCTCAGGGATGAAAAAGGGAAACTTCTCCAACTACAACCAGGAGACAGACATTTGAAAAGCTAAAATGGAAAGCAAGAGGGGAAAAAAATGTTTATATTCAACTGAGATCTTTCCTGATGCTTGCGCTTCTGAAGAAATATATCCTTCCAATTGTTCCATTTTGTGTTAAAACATATTTTTTGCATTTATTAATAATTCAAACATGTTGTTGTTTAAAAAATATTCATATCATGTGTTCATAGTTTCCATATACATATGTCAAACTTTAGTTTGTTTTACCATTATAATCTGGGAATGGATTTACCCTTTGTTTCTGTTTTCAAATCTCTGAGGAATGTTTGATTAGGTAGGAGGGTTTGTTTTATGCATTACTTGTTCATCATTGCACAAGTGCACAGGCTAAACAAAGTTGGCATACTTCATACTGATTGGTGGAAACAGTGTAGTTAAACAGTGTAGTTAATACAAGGGAATGAGTAATTTCTCAGCACAGCTAATCAGCTGCACAATAGCCATGGATCAGGCAGCACAGCCATATATCACAAACGCATTTTGAGGTAGCTCGTAGCACACATGATCATCTACCAGAATCTGCTGCAATCATTCCATATTAACACAGTCTCTCTGTATTTATTTAATAAAATGGATCTCATGTGCAGCAGTCTGTATACATAGCCAGACAGAATACTAGGGATTATCCAGTTAATGGCAAACCCAGGAATTTTCTAGCTGGTATATAATGGAAGATATGTCCAGGGTGTTTCCATTTAACAATGTCAGGTGAAAAAGAAAAGCAAGAGCACTGAAGATGACAAAACAGCTTCTGCTGCACTAAAGAACTTAAATCAATTTCATAATTCTATATCTATCACTCCATACATCTATAACTAAGAAATAATGAGATAAATACACTGCAATATTATTTACCAGGTGTCTTCTGCATTAACGCCTTTCCATACTTTTGTGATGAGCTGTCCTTTATAATGACTTGTAAACCTGTCATTCCTGAAGAAAGTATTTTTAACAGCTCAGCATCAATACCAGTTCAGAATAACATCCCCCTGTTAGGAAACAAGGCTGGGTTCAGTAGGAGTTAACATTAACAATTCAAGAGACTGTAGGAGAAATTAGAAATATGAGCCCTCCATAATGATGATAAAATCAAACTGGCAAATAAATGTATTCTCAAATGTCATAGTAAGAAAATGGATGAATATATGCAACTAAAATGGTCTCTTAAATTTCAAGTGCATGGCCAGGATTCTCAAGAACTTGCTCCTAAATAGAAGAAGCTGAATTAGAAATCTATCAAGTAATCTCAGTGCTGCATATCTGCACATGTAATGCAAACTTCATGAAGTCCACAATTTCACCCTACTAGTCTAATCCAAAGCCCACTGGGATCTATTCCTCTGAATTTGATGAGTTTTGGATCAAGCCTTTTGAAGATAAGGAGTGAGCTGGAAACAAAATGATGCCATAAATCAGAATGAGTGGTACAGAATTAAGTAGTACAAAATATAGCTTTCAGTAGTATATTATGCTAAGGTTATAAAATAAAATACAACAACACAACAATTGATGTATTAACAGTAAGGAAAAAGATGCACAAATATTTGTGTTATTAAGGAATTAGTGAAATTGCAGTGCTTCACTTTCTTAAAAAATATAGGCTCTATTTTGATATTCACACTTAAGGAAACACTTTGGCTCTGATAAAACCAAGTGGATAATTAAAAATTATAATATTAATTGTACCCTTAACACAGATAAGTAAACTTGGCAAGAAAGTTTTAATGAGTTAAGTGAAAAGGCAATGTCTAAATTAACTGAGTAAATTGGCAAAGGGAAATTTATTGTATATACTGACCCTTTTAACTTGTTTTAATGTCTGAATTTGAACTACATAGATTAGTTTTCATTACACGATACATTAAATTATAAGGATAAAAGTATTCCTCTCAGAATCTGCTTTCTAGCACAGGTTACAGTGCTTACAAATTAATTGTCCTGTAATATGTTATAATAGCAGCTCCAAATCCATGGATTCAGTAAAGGTTCCTGAGGGAAATGACAGCTACTGGAATATATTTAGAAAGTCAATATAAAGGAATAAACCACGATCACCCTGAACTTTGCTAAAAACGCGAACAGTTCCACAGCACAGGACCAGGCTGGCTCCTGCACCGTCCCTCTGGCACAGCCCAAAGGCGTGGGGAGGGTGACATGCAGGGACACCTCTCCCAGCCACACACAGCTGAGAGCCCTGCTGGGCAGGCTGAGGCAGGGCAGCTGCTCTCACGAGAAAACACTCCGTGCTCAGGAAAAGTGCCTGGCACATTCCAGAACAACTTCTGGATAAAAGAACCCCCTGCCAAATCTGGACTGAAGGAGCTGTGACGTAAGAGCCGACACGGATGCACACCCCACTGGGACCTGTCTGACTGTATCAGTTTTTAATGTATCTTTCCATCAAATCAAAGATCCAAATGCTAAATCTAGCGCTGAGACACAGCAAGGGAATTTGTGGCATTCCTCAGAGGACTCGGTGTCCATAAACTAATGAATGGATAAAAACTGATCTCAGTATTTAGTTTCTCATTTTTGACAAATATAATATCGATGATGTTTTGTTTAACTGTTTCATAACACTGTACTTGTGAAAATTTAACTGAACAGAAACTGCTCAACCAGAAATACACAGCAACAGATACTGGGATTATGTATATAATTAAGAAACAGGCATGGCAGAAGACCATAATATAGCATGATTTAGAAGTTCAAATCTTTCAGCTCCTACTAAATACTGTCAAGCACCAAGAAGTTCTGAGCCAGAACCAGCTGAAAACAATGGAAAGATTTCCATTGGTTTAATAAGCAATGAATCAGATTCATAAAAATGAACCAAGCTAGTAAATGTGCTGTTGCTCAGAGTGGCTTCTAAATAAATATATAAATCCCATTTCTCACTCTGAATCTTCTAATTCTGGAAGGCACACAGCAAAAACAAAAGGTGATGACTGTACATTCAGAAGGAGAAAAAGGCTTCTTGCAGGTCCCTCTTACACAGCTGATCTGATAAAAACGAGGACATTTAAGATTTGGAAGCTGTTAGAAACTCAGCCACATGCAGTAACAGTTCAGAGTGGATAGTCTGTAATAAGTATACTTCAAAATATTCAGTTCAGACATGGGAGTTCAGTTCAGACATGGGAGTTCAGTTCAGCCAAGTCCACCGGCAAACACTCCCCTAAACCTCCCAGAGGGCATTTAACTACTTCCCACTGCCTCCTCACACGTTCAGGGAGGCCAGCCCCCAGTGTGGGGGTCACCCCTGTCACCCAGGACATGCCATCCCCCCCTCCTTGGTACCCAGGGCAGGAAGAGCAGCTGCAGCCCACCAGTGAGCCCTGGCACTGCCCACCACAGAGACCTCCCTCCTATCTGGGGGTACACAAAGGCTGCTTACATGTGCCTCTTACCCACCAGCCTCAGAAAAAGGGACATTTCAGGTTTGTAATTTGAAAATGTGTTAGCCATGTGCATTCCGGGGTGTCTAGGGTGCTGCCACCACAAAACATGGGGAATTTCGTGGAAAAGGAGAGAGAAGTGTTACCTCAGCCACATGCAAACTGTAAATGGGAACGGGCAGGCTGGGGAGCTTTCTGCTGTTCATTCAATACACCGTGAAGTGTCAAAAATCTCTTTTACATGCTTTTTTCCACCTCCCTTTAGAAAAGGACCAGAATTACAACCAAGAAGCTAATAACTTGCTATGAACAGTGGTATTTGTTGAGGCATGCAGTTTCCAAATGGGAATTTGGGCTTGTTTTTATTCTTCACTTAACACTTCCCCTGCCCAGCACAGACGTTTACACTGGTGTTGTTCTGGCTATGACAACACACAGAAGGCACATGGCCTAATAACTCCGACTTTAACAGACCCGTGGCTTCTAACAATGCAATTGCAGAGGAATTTGCCCTAAACAAAGCCCAGCTACAGCAGCGCCCATCGCAGTTAGCAGCAATTAATGTCTCCTCAGACTGCTACGTGCAGCCAGAGGGGATCTCAGGGCGGGGGGAGAGGGACACCTGCGGCTGATGGTCACCAGGATTCCTGGCAGAGCCTCGGCAAGGGAATTACAAGCAGCAGCATCACAGCCATGCAGTGTGAGAGTTTGGTTCCCCACGAAATGAAACTGGGATCGCTGCCTCCCAAAAAGCACAGCACACAGCACAGCCCCAGCAGCAGGGGAGAAGCGCTGAAAAACCCACAAGAATTGAATCTATTAGAAATATTCTCACTTGTCCCGTTATGACCCACACAGGAAAACTTTGGCAAGAGCACATCCCACACCCAAGGAAGGGTAGTGGTGTGACTGGTTCAGAGTGGTGCTTCCCTGAGCCTTCCTGATCCATCAGCTGGGCACGACCCCAGGCAGCCACAGCCGCCCCCACTGCCACCCCTCCCACAGCCTGCCAGCCCAGACATGCCACAAATGGTCCCCTCTGAGCCTGTGCCCCATCCCCAGCCTTCCTCCTCCTCCTCCTCCTCCTCCAAAGGAGAGCAGCCACCAGCACAACACCCGCCTGCCCCAGTTAGCACCAGTGCAGGCTGCAGTGACAATGTCTTGGGTAATAGGTTAATACCAAAGTATTAATAAATGCAGCGGAATTACATCAAGAGCAGAGGTCTGTATTCATAATATAAATGAATCATTTTGAAAATGTAAAAGTACTAAGGTGCATTTTCACTTTGTGCTTTATGACACCTACAATATCTTGGCCTGACGAATTAAGATTGACATTTAAAAATTACTAAGAATCCTGTCAGGGCAGGTCTAGAGCATCCATCATTGCTGGTGAGCACTGTGTGCTCACACTGAGGGGAGGAGAGGCCCTTAAAGGTTTCAACAGAAATCTGGTCTGCAGATAAGCCAGGGGAACATGATGAGCCATATCCTGTTAAAGTGACAATCACCCTTTTTAAAGCCACTGACCAAGTATATTTGCTGTTTGCATCTGGGCAATTTATAATAATAAGCCCTAAGGAGAAAAGAAAAATTGTAAGAGGAAAATGATGCCTCTTCTGAACTTGGTGCATCATCACAAACCTGTTAACTCTATGTAAGAGGCAACCTAAGGGTATCAAGTTTAAAAAGCACAGAATCAATAAAAAGCCATTAAAAATCAATGTATGAACTGGTTTGCATGCCCTCAGCCATCACTCCTAGGCATTAATGCTCTAATAATTCTCAATTGATATGCACAGAATATGCCAATTTAAATTTATTGGAGTACTTCAAATTTTTAAGTGCTTAACTTTGGAAAAGATTGGCTTTATGGGGCCAAAGCAGTGAAGAATGATCAGGAATGTTTAGAATGCCTTACATTTTCAGTAATTTGAAAGAGATTAAAGGAGTAGGCATATGAAATTAAGAATGATTTAAAAATCATTGGATCCATTCAAATTGCTGGAAATGCTTGAATTGCAACTAATATTGGTAGTAAGTACACATGCAGCGAAGGGGTCTATTCTTACATCAATGTCTTACATCAAAGGAAATCTCCCATAGCATGAGCCAGTTCTACGTGGATACCAAAAAGAAAAGGAATAACTTGCATATGCACAGAAAACACAGAAATTCCAAGTTCAAAACAACCCTTACCACCAAAAATCCCCCAAACCTTCCCAGATTACAATAATTCCAAAATGTAACAATTTGAAATCGACTCTCTGGTTTGAAATTCTGGTTGTTATTAATTTTTTATTTCTGGTTGACAATAAAATGTTTTGCAAAAGACTCCAGTGGAAACATCTGGAAACACATAAAAACCCTCAGTGGAGGGAGGGCAGGCCATGGTCCCTGTGTGTGGGGCAGATGGGAGCGGTGAGGGAGGCTGCAAACCCAAACACCCAGGGAGACACTGACCTGTCGTTCAGGCTCCTTCTGAGGCAGGATTTTCTGCCACTGCCACTGCAGTCTTAGAAATCCTCTGTAAGTATTAGAGACACAAGATACTTGCTGTATCCCACAGCCTAGCCCAGGAAGAGTTTTGGGCGCAGTGTCTGATGTGTTTTCTAAAAGCAAATGCATGGCTGCATTTACTTTTTCTTCGTATTCACTCCTGGAAAATATACCTAGAGGGGAAAATTTAAGAACTGGTATTAACAGATCAGAACCACCAAGATAAAAGCTGGAAAAACAAGGCATTTAAAAGGGTTAAGGTAAAATAATAAACTGTTATTAAGCCTATTAAGAGTTTTAAAACATCATTGTTTATGGCATGATAGAGCTTGGCTTTTTATGGGTGTTTCATTTGTACATTTTACTTATTCTGCTTCTATTTAACGATGCCTTGGATCTTCTCTTTAAAGCCCTCAGTAATGCACTGATTTCATCTGAATCTGCTAACCCTACTTTTAAAATAATGGTGCAACAAAACAGAGGTTGACATTTCATAACTTTGAACCACCAGCAAAAAAAAGGCTAAAATTTTATGAAGGCCCTCAAAAATAATACCCATTTCATAAACGATAACAAATACAGAATTAAACTTGTGCCTTCATTCAGAATTGGCTGAGAAGATGAAGGGCACTTTAAAAACTCCACGTTGTAAGTGTGTGCCTGAATGGCCAGCAGCTGCCATGGCCCTGCTGCTGTCCCCTCTGCCTGGGGAGGGCTGTGCACGTGGGGATGCTCTCAGGGGACACCCCCGTGACACAGCCCCCAAACTCCTGAATGCAGCCCAGGCACCACGCCCAAGTGACCAAGACATAACAGAGCAATCTTTTATTAATGTTGCTAAAATTCTGGCAGGAGTAAACAATCAGCGCTTTATGGATTTTGGTTTGTAATTTAACTTATTTTGCAACGCTGTTACTTACTGCTACTTCTCTGCAATTCCTTCTCTGTCTTAGCAGAGGAAAGAAGGGGGGAAAAAACCCACAACTTTTATCCAGTGAGACACTTTATCAAGAAAATTCTACAAGAAATTGGTTGTTACCTGCAGATAACAACTGGTTTGTTAGTTAATGGCTAGAGGCAAAGCCAAGGCCAGTTAATGCTCCAGCTGTCCAGTCATTAACTGCAGTAAAGACTGATTTTGAGGAGGTTATTGCCGTGATAAAATATCCTCAAAAGATTATAACAGCAATAGTGTACAGGAAAAAAAAAGTATTAGTGGCTATAGTGTGACTGAATGGCTGCATTTGAAAAATTGGTCATTCCCTGGCGGTTCATAACCGATTTTCCACCAGTCAAAAAGCAAGTTGTGCTCTGTTAGGTTTATTGTACAAGGCAATAAAAATATTGGCCAGGTTAAATTGTCAGCGTGTTATGACATTAACCATTCTTTTACTGTGCTTAATTTAAGTGTTACTATGATTCATTATGGAAAGAAACTGTCCTTTGCAAGTAAACAGGCATTTCAGCACTGGGAACAGACAGCAATAATAAATCTGAATGCAAAATTAAATTTCACTTGATGACTTTCCCCCCTCTTCATAATGATCACCTTTTTTTCTTTTTTTTTTCTTTATAGAAATACTTCAGAATTCTTGGCTATTTAGTTTGCAAGATTGTCTTCCAAAGTTTGCATTATTGATGTGATGCCTGGCAGCAGTACTCTACTTAAGAGTGTGACAGCATTTCCATTAAAAAAACCTTTTTGATGGCTCACTTGGCCATCAAAAGTCGCCTTGTGTTTCATTTGGCATGCGGAGCTGCAGAGCTCAGAGCAGATCTGAACCATGTGAGCTGTTCCTCTCTCTCACTCTCCTGCTTAAGGTCAGCGATGCACATGCAAAAAATGTGCACACACGATTTCTGTGCACATGGTTCTGTAAATCTGGATCTGTTTGTATTAAATTACAGGGAAATATGTGAAGTTCTGCAGATTTCGATGTTAATTTGCATGCTTTTATCATAAAGGCTATGTGCTATCATAGTAATCTTAATATACATTGACAGACTACACCATAACCACTCCAAAAAGCCATTAGGGTTTATTTTATAAATGTATAATAAGAATCCTTGGTAGATTCAGCATTGCACAACTCAATTTTTCTATTCCTATTATTATTATTTGCTGACACCTGTAACAGAAGAGGAGCCATTGAACTTTACTTCACTAAAGCATCAGACTAGTTTTCCACAGAATTTGGAGCAGTTAGGCTGAAATTTTCACTGAAATTTAAGTTACTTAATTCCAAGACACTGCTTTGAAGAGTCACATCTAAATGACCCAATAAACAAATTTTAGTGGGATCTACTGTCATTCTGGTTCCTCTGAAAATGATATTTAAGTACTCCAGGGTTTTGCCATGGTTTCAATTTCACTCTTGCTCCAAGAACTGTTCTGCCAGTGAGCCCTGTCCATTGTGATGAGGGATTTTACCAGGTGATGGTACAATTCATCCCATTGTATCAAGGCTTCACAATCCAAGCAGTCACTAACCACAAAGCCCCTGTACCCTGCAAATCCCGGGGTCTTCCATAGTTAAGGTTGCCTTCAATTTCCTAATCATGCTTAAGGCACTTCTAAAGCTAAATACTTTATTTTTAAGCACTACCATCCTTAGGCATCAAATGATCATGCTCATCATCAAATGATCATGTTCAGGCTTCTAAAAGTAGTGTCAGAAGGGGCTCCAACCCTGCCACACCTCCCTGAGAACCTGCTGCACCAGCACGTGCCACAAAAGAGCAGGGAGCACACCGAGATGACCAAGAAGGTGTGCACAGGTATGAGCTGGCTGGTTCCTGACAGCCAGGACCTGGAATCAGTGGAGCTCACTTCACAACACCAAAATAGTCCTCAGATGTGGTGACTCAGTGAAATAAGATTATACAGTTACAACCAAGAGTTTCTGCGGGTGGATTCACACATGTGAATACATATAATAGGTGTGTATGGGTGGATGCGTCTACTATATATATGCAAAAATATATATATAAAAAATAGATTCATTGCATATGTAAAAGGTATCCACATATCTGCATGTGCTTCCATGAGTCCATAGAGACCCTGAAGCACTCAGCACATGCAAACACCCAGCAGCCCTTCAAGCAGGTGCTGGCAATTCCATCTTAATCACAGCCCCCCTTTTGCACAGGGGAGTTAAGGGACTTGCCCAATGCCACACAGCAAACCAAGGGAGAAGCCAGGAGAGCTCATCTGAGCTGCAGCTCAGTCTCCTGGCCTGGTCACAGACTAAGCCTGTATCATGTCTCCCCGTGCTGCCAGCCACGTCCTCTCCTTAAAGAGCAGCCAGTAACTACTCAGCCCTTGCATAAGCCCTGCCACCATGCATAATCACACACACAGCCTGTCATTGGAATCTATGTCTTATAATTAGGTCCACACAAATGCTGAAACTTCAAAATAGAGTTTAGAAGGGTTTCCAGTACATCTGATGCCACAGGCATCACAGTTCTGCCTCTGGACTTACCAGCTGCTGCTCCAAGGCTTGGGCCAACTGTTGCTGCCAAAGGATGCTCAGATGATGTGAGAAACTGGAACATTGAGAAGGGAGTTATTCATCATCTTTGATGTTGGAACTTCAAGGGAAGCATGGGCTCCTCTCCCAGCCATCAGCATGCTCAGATATCAGCCCTACCTTGATGTTTGCTCTGCTGCTGCTATGGCTTAGTTTGATTTTAGGCATGGGTTGGCTGTGAAAGGGATACAAACATGGCACACCAGTCACTACCCAGAATGAGAAGGGCACAAATATCTTTACAAGTCTGTTCTCTATTGGATTCCAACCCTTTCCAGATGAAGTTACAAATGGATTATTCAATTTAATTTTTTTTACTCTTAAATATGACCTTTTAAGATAAAGTGATTCCAGAGGGCTTCCAGATGACGTGCCATTTTCAGTGCTGATGGCATACAGACACTGCTAGTGTGAAGAGCAGGAGCCTGCAGGGCAAGGACCATCATGTTCAATATTGCAAGGAACAAAGATTTTACCCAAGGACACCAAAATCAGTTTTTATGCTACCAACAAACTCAGGAGGAATGCTTATATAGGAGACGAATATTAGCTTGGTTTTAAAACTGAATTTTCAACAAAATTTTAATTTAAACAGAGGATTACAGGAAGAAGGGGAGCAGATTCCCTCCTCAACCACTCATAGTCCCATCCTGATGCGTTCTGTTACCGTGGTTGTAATAGATGAAATTTTGGCCCTAATAAAGTCACATGAGATTCTCTAGAGTCATGTGGAAAACTGTAAAAGGCTCAGGCATTTCTCCTGCAGCCACACCTCCAGTTTGGATATGCTGCAGGAAACCAGCCCTGGTGGCACCAGCAGCCACAGCCATTTTTCTTCTGGACTGGGAATCCCTGCCCTGAGAATGAGACACAAAGTGCTCACCATTTCCAAACTGAGGACATACACTGGAACCAGCACCAATTCTCTTCCCCATATCTTCTCATACCAAGCAATTTCTCTGCACTGCCTACCAATAAAGACATGCCTTTTAAAAAATCTTTTGTAAACTCTATATTAGACATAAAGTCTTGCAGTTCTCTTCCACTTGAAAAAGAAAAGAGTAACGCTCATAGTCAAAATCACCTTCAGCCGAACCCCCACTGTCAGACAAGCGCATCATAGTGGATTTTGGATTGATGAACTACTGTATTTTAGTTTTTCTGCCAAAGCAACATGGGTCTCATCAGCAGGAAGGGGAATAGAGTGAGACAGAGAAGAGAGGCAGCACAGCACACTGCACCTAAGCAAGGGCTGCCAACAGGAGAAAGGGCACTCACACTCTCGGAGGGCAAAGACACAGCTGTACGCGAAGGACAGGCAAAGGCGCGGCACAGGCGGGAGCAGAGGTGGTACTGGGAAAGGCATGCTAGAGGGAGTGCTTCTGGAGGGCTTGGGGAGGGAAAATGCTGGCAAGGACTGAGCAAAAATGGTGAGATTATCATGCACACACACCGAGGCAGCAGAACCAGCTGCACCAATTTCCCGGGAAGTGACCCACGGCACAGGGACAGCTGAAGTGACACAAAGCATGGATGGGCCAGAAGAGAGAGACTGAGGAGAAACACTCATGTGCCTCTTGCCACACCCATGCATATTTCTAATTTTTGACCAGATCTCATATTTTTGAGTTGTAACATTTGTGATGATGACCTCATGGGAGAGCAGCCTCCATCCTGGGGCTCTCTGACTCTCCCTGGCTTCCTTTCCATCCTGCTGGAACATCAGACAGCAGCAGTTCCCACCTTAGCTGGCATCCTCTGTCCCCTTTGGAAATGCCCTTCCCATGCCCTGTACTCTCCCTAGCCCAGCCTCTGCCCCCACCAGCTACCCCTGCACTGTCTCTGGGCTTCTGCACATCCACCAGTAAAATAAAATTTAAAAAATAAATAAATAAATAAATACACACTACAGGTGGAGTTCATCCCCATGCCTTCTAGAGCTGAGTCGTCCTAGACAGGATTATTTCTGGATCACTGAGGTCTGTTTGTATGGCACTCACCACATATCAGCTCTCAAGGCTGCTGGAACAAGGTTTAAAAGTTAATTTTAGTACATGTTGTTCCCTTTCACACAGACACATACCCATGTGCACGCACACGTGCAAATACACACTTTCAGAGGCAGAGAGTTTTAATACTGAAAACTTATTTTAACTTGCAATTTATTTAAGACTTAAAGAGTTTAAGCCAGATTTATTTTGGGTGACAAGTATTTCTTACATCTAAAGGATAAATACGTTCTCCTATTTTAACAACATCTCTTCCCTTTGATTTTCTCACACATGTTGTATTTAACTAATAGAGTACAAATACCAAAACAATGGAATATCCAGGATTAACTCAGCAAATGCCATTAGATTTTGTGTAGGCATAGTAGAGAAATGGCACAAAAAACTTGGGATCCTTAAGGATCATTTCCAGTGATTCGTTTTCAAAACTAAGGGATTTTTAATACTTGAAAAATTCAATATATTTCATAGAGTCATTACATTTTGTACAGTTCTGAAATAATGCCAATTTTGCAACTTAATTTGTTAAAATGATAATAAACGAGAAGGCTGTCACTTGACAGAGAAAAACTATCTCTTTTTTCTGTTATCTGTTTTGCTGTAAGGTTAATTCTTTATATTTTGTATTTAAATTAATTCGGATTTCTTTCATAATAGGGGGCTTACTATATTATGGAATTAGTAAAGAAATGGGCAAAAAAGACAGGAAGAGAAGGAGGGGGAGAGGAGAGGGTAGGAAGAGATCAATTAAATAATTTTTTTGTCAAAAATCAGATATGCACATATTTTAGTTTGGAGAGCATATGCTGCTCTTGATGTGGATCCAAAACTGAGGCAGTGCACTGAACAAAATAAAACCAGCTCTGTAATTATTAACAGAGACATATTCGTGAGGGCCATTTCCTGTAGAAAATGCCACTCTTATTTTCTTTCCTGTATCTTACTCCAATCCCCTTAGCAGAGAAGAGAAGGAAGAGACCAAGTTGCAGCTTGTGTTTAAGTCATGACCAGCATCAGATTTTTTGCCTATTATCTCACGCCTTGGAATGTTCTGGTGGCCTGTGGCAGGCCAGACCCACTGGGTGCCTTCTCCCAATGTATTGGCCACATCCACAAGTTTCAAGGAAAGCAGGAAAGGGAGCCAAATTTGCCAGCAGATGCAATCTATAATCACTTTTTGGGCTAGATGACAAAATAGATCAGGCTCCATTGACATATTGCACATAGACACTGCAACCTGCAGGAATGGGCAAAACACAAACAACAAAGAGGAATAAAGCTTGCAGTGCTTTGCTTTAAAGCCACAGAAAAGATATAGGGGATGTATCCGAAGAAAGGTGATGGTTCAGTCTTGATTTGAGAATTGCTGACCATCTCACTTTTGGGGATTTCTTTTTGCACCAGAGCCAAGGAGAAGTAGACACAACTAGTTTAGCAGAAAATTAAGAGAAAATTAGCTACTTGGGCAAATATTTGTAGGACTGGAAAGAGGGAAAAAGGCAGAGAAAAAAGTCACTAATCACTAGAATAAAAGTCACTAATCACCAGAATAAGAGTAAAGCTGTTTGATGAAGCAGGGACAGATATCAGTTCTTGATGACTACAAGGCCAAATTATGTTTTTGGAATTACAAATCAGCTGTATGAGCAGACAGGCATAAGGCTGCCCCTACCCAGCTAATAGAGGTTGAATTTTTAGGAATATTTTCAGAGTAAATTTAAATATTGGGAAAGGCAGATACATACTTTCTAGCTCTTATTTTATACCGTTTGTTATGATTTGCTTCTCTTGCTGTCCTATTTCTCTTTAAAATAGGAACTAGGAGGATCAAGGTTTCTCATAAAAAAGCCCAATGATTCTTTTTGTTTGTGCCTTCAAAGGGGCACAGAAACCATAAACTTGTGATTCTGCAAAGAGTGACCAGGAACACTAAGAAATTGCAGTATCAGACACCTACAGTAACTTATTTGACACTGTCCCTCCCCATCACCATGCCACCATCAAATATCTGTGATACCTGCACTTACCAGATGCTACAGGAGATGATTGGGTGCCATGGATGGGGCCCTCATCTCCTCAGAAGAGTATGAAAAATGCAGATAATTGCCAAGGAGAAGATGCAGGTCTCCCATAAGACCTCCAGGTTCAGGGTCCCAAGTTTCTCTCAGTGGGATAAGTGGAAAGATGCACCCACCTCTTCAGGTACATCAGCTTCATGTACCTTGGATCCAATGAGGAAAACATCTAAACACAGCCAGGAGAACCATGAGCATTTCTGTCTGCATGCTGGTTTGAGGCACAGGGCTCCCTCCTAAGTCTGAGATTATATTTATGTCAGTACAGGAGAACTCTTCCACTGATGGCAACCTTCTGAAGGAATCAAAATGAGAAACCAACCTTTTTGCTGCATTCAAATTGCTCTAGAAATTTGGACATAGCTCTTCAAAAGGTAAAGTTTTTTAAATTGCTACTTTCTAAAGTGGTATTTAATATTATTTACCTTATGGAAGAACCCCACTGCCCCAGTAGGCTCAGAGGGACACTGTATTTGTCATGATGCAAATACATACAAAGACATGACCCATGCCCCAGAGAACTTTTTATCAGTCCCTAATTAACCTCTTCATGATCCTTGAAGCCAGAATAATCAATGGCTCTCTATTCTGAGTTTCAATTCATTCAGCTGGGGAAGGAGAAGGATCTATAGGAAAATTATTTTTTAAAATATGACTTCTAAATTACCTCCTGTGTGGGACAGCCCTCTAACAAACAATCCTGAGTCTGCCAAATCACTCCTGTTCTAAATAACCAGCTCTCCTTGTACAGCCTCTGCTGCCTGAAAAGGCTTCATTTGTTTTTTACTATTATGAATAGTCAAGAATTCAGTATCACATGAATGGGAAGCTTCTAGAAAACTCAAATATGCTTCATTGAGCTTGATGAATGGCTGACTGTTGCATTGTTCTAAGATATACTTATATGCTAGAAATATGACTTTACTGTGATTAATCCCTTGCATAGGATTGAGCAGGAATATTCTCCACCCTGAAGAAAATGTCTATTGACACATCAGCTAAAAAATCTGGGATTTTCAAAAGGTCCATTTGCTCTCGGTAAAAATTCAACTCTTAGCAAACCTTAGGCACATCTGACCACTGAGATTCCCAGCTCATGTCTGCACAAACAGTGTATCTAAATCCAGATTGAATGGTTGGAACCCCTCTCTGGCAGTGTCACCTTCCTCTATTCCCTGTTATAATACAAGGATTGCTTTTGTTTGAGGGAAGGAGGCAAGAAAACACTCCTTACGAGCACTCTCAGCGGTTCTGCAGGAGGACAGAGCCGGCTGCCTGCGCTGCTGGATGAGTGCTTTGGAAGCTTAGCTCAGGAGAAATAGGATGACATTAAGGGCAGTGACTGGGTAGGTACAAGAGCAGGTATGAAAAGAGAGAGGTGGTGTAATTAATTGAAGTAGTGGTGCCCAATGGATTTTAGATAATAGATGTCATTAAGGGTGATTCAGAAGATTGAATTGTACAACACAAATCAGTGTGGAAGCTGTGGAACAAACCAAGTAGAGAGAAGCATCACTTTGCTACTTACAGTAGAGAAGTGTTGGTGTGCTTTGTGCACTGCCATCTCTAAAAGGGACTGAGCTAACAAGAGAGATGATTAGTTTTCTCAGGGCAGAGGTTAAGGATGTTAGCGAGAGGGTTGATATGTTATAGTCAAGAGAACTGGGAATGAATCCTCTATTTGTGCATGTGGAAATTAAATGATAACAGAAAGGCAGTGAGAGATGTTTCAAAAGAGGTTGCAACCTGAAAGGAGAGAAAACTACATTTTTGGTACTGTGCTAGTTCTTCGTATAAATTCCTAAGTAAATCTTGGCAAACTTGCCCATGCAAATGACTTTTTGGCTGGCACCATTTGCCAGATTAAGACAGTGAAATTTACCTGGCTACAGCTTTAACTTAGAGGAGAATATTGCAAGGGAAGCTGGGGGACACAGGGACAGACAACACATTACATGATTTTGAGGCCAGTTTCATTTTATAGAGCACCTTTGTCCAGCAGGCTAAATAAAATGGGTTACAAGTAGTGTGTCAGGCATCAGCAGGGAAGCCAGTGGCAGCCCTCGACAGTGCTCATGTGCTCAGCAATGTGTGTTATACCATGGACATCACCATAATTTATAAGCACAAGGTAATTGTTGGCTAGAAAGCCACAATAATTGCTTCCTTTTCTGAGAAGGTTTTATTGTCTCCAGCATCTGCTGTCTGAGAGTGGGGCCAAGGCTTCCACTTGCCTCTCTTACATCTTGATTCTGCAATGCCTGAGCACGGCCACCGAGGGGATCGGGCCTCTGAAGGTGGTGGAGCAGGTACAGATGCTGAAAACCTCCCACTGCATGACGTATGCTGATCTCCTCCTGACTGTCCCTTCAAAGCATGCCATTAGCACCAAATGTGGCCAGCAGCTGTGCAGCTGCAGCCCAGGACCAGAGCTGCACTTCCTGGAGCACTCAGAGCACAGCAAGGAGCACGGAGGAGAAGCAGAAGTTTCTGTGTAGTCTCAGGCATAAGACATGACTCAAATATACCAGAAAGAAGCTATGGGCTGCCCTATCATAAGCAGTTCAATGATTCAGAGAGATTTTAAGCATTTTTAAATAGTTGATGAGCCAGCTTGGTAATCTCAGTGTCATTCCTTAGCTCTTCTGTCATTTTCAACATGAAAAGCCACCAAGACAAAACTACAGGTTGTCCATTTGCTTCTCTTACCAGCAAGATAGGATTTTCAGGAAGAGATGTCATAGTCCTCTGCTGCAACTCCATGTATAGGAACTGTGTACAAAATATATTAACTCACAGAGCAGAAAAGAAAGAAAAAAGTCTGAA